>NC_052486.1:16588974-16636043 GCF_009730915.1 Dioscorea cayenensis subsp. rotundata | reverse complement strand
ATGGTTACGTATTACATATCCATTCCTAGCAACACGACAAAACTTTATACGGGTTCGAATATGCGTGCGAACCGCAAGTGCACGGTGTCGAAGTAATAATTATCCCGGTGAGTGGGTAGTCAAATCCACAGGGAATGGAAGTATTAGCATTAACTAATGCTCAGTTATCTAGTTAGAATCAATGATTGTGATGAATTGAACTAATCACAAGAGAAGATAATAAGCAAGCAAACAGGCAAGGAATAAAGTGAAGGAGTTCTCAATTAATTAAGATGGGGTACTTAGGCAATGCTCATTAAGCTTAATATTTGCTAAATGCCTCTAAACTGAGTTTAATTAAGTCGAGGTAATCGACGAACAACTGGTCCTCATCTCTAAGTAATCGATACTAGTCCCCTACAAGGTCTCGGTGAAGAAATCACTCAATCTCAACACCTCACACCCCATATGACCGTAATAAGCTCTAGGGATACCTAGGACTAAAACTGATTCCTAAAAATAGATCCAACCCTAATTCTCGATGAAGGATCCCTAACCCTCTACATGGTCCCGACGGAGAAATCTATCAATCTCACGCCTCACACCAAGTATGGTTGCAAAGAGTCTAGGGAATACGGAGATAGGAAACACTCAATTGGAAGGGAAAGGGGACACTCCACTATCTCATAACTCACCCTCTCAACCCCCTTTAACCTTGGTGTTCTAACTCTAATGGAGACCTCTCACATCAAAGTAACAAATCAAGCAATGTAGATTAATCACAAAGATCAATAACACATGCAAGTAATGAAATCATAAGGTTAAAATCAAATCAACTCAGATTAACTAGAAACATACAGCAAATCAATACAAAGAAAAGATCCTAGGGTTCACATGGCCAAATACCCACTAGGGTTTAGCCCTCCATGGGGAAAATTACAAGACAATGATTACTTCAATAAAAAGAAATAAAAAACATGAAGGAATAACCCCTTGAATTTGTGATGAATGGAATTGATGGGTCACCCACCATCTTGAAGAATCCTCCTCCGAAGCTAGGTCACCGGTGGCTTCCTCTTGCTATGACGGAGAGAAGATCGATCAAAGTTGGTAATGGACTTTCCCTAACATTGCCAAAGTCCTCCTTCCAAACCCTAGCAGCCTTGCCTTTAAAGTGCTGGCCATAAGCTCCGCAAAAAGTCACCCAAAAATAGGGCAAACCACGTATTTATAGCTCAGATTCGCATCTGTCAAGTGGCCACAAGTGCCAATGTGGATTTTCCACGCACTCGGGTGGGCTACAGGAATTTCAATGCTGGGCATGAATAGTAACTTTTCTACAATATTACTACAGGATAATTGCTACACTACTTTTCTTCAGCACTTTGCTACAATGATTTTCACAAACGCGATCCAAACATTCTCCTCTTGAGGCTACATAATCGGGCACACGATCATGTGGTAGGCTATAAGACTTTTCTTCATCGATGCACCTTCAAGAGATCCTGCAATCTTCGCAAAGAGAAGGAATATAAAGATGTGACTGCATTTGTGCCCTTCCAACAAGTGAATCAACTTGAATCTCCTTGGAAGTTTGCACACATCTTCACATTGATGAACTCCTCTAGTTTCTTGGTCTTTGAGTTGCACAAGAACTGTCAACATTATGCCTTTATAGCCTATCTTTACTCTCTTTTAGTTCTTCAAGGCATTCACAACCTAATTGCACAAAAGAACACCAAATACACAATATGAGACATAAACCATCATAAAGATGATGCTCAATGCATGTAAAACATATATAAAAATATGTCTACTTAAGCACTTATCACGAAGCCATGTGACATTCTCTTGATTTTGATGATACATTGTATTTTCTCGACACTACTGATGAGCTAATTAATGAATATGTGCAGAACTGATGTGTTCGGACCCATTTGAGAACTTGCTAGATTAAGAGATGGAGAATAAAGAAGTTTTGATACTTGTTCTAGAGGACAAGGTGCAACCTACCCTGGGGATCAGGAAGAGGATAGTCCAAAAGATGAAAAGAGTAAGAAGACATCACAAGAAGAGCCCCAAGGCTAATGGGGATGTGCAAGCATGGAGTAAGGGTAATGGACTTTTGTGTGGTAAGAAGCTCTATAACTCTCCCTCTACCTTAAAACCATTATGTGCATCATGCTTTCAAGTTGTAGGTAAGAGGGTAACCTTCATTTATGAGCCCCCATGAGTAAAGAAGAGATACATCAAGCTTAGTGACGTTAAACAAGCGCTTCTTGGGAGGCAACCCAAGTCTTTATTATTTTTCTAGGTTTTAGTTTAGTACTTGGATAAATAAGAGCTTGAGTATTGTTGTCTTGATCTTTTACATGCTATTGCTGTGTTTTACTAGTGGATTGTTGGTATTTTAGTGTGCTTAATTGTGATTGGCAAAGTTTCTTAGTTGTTTGAGCATGTTTTCCATGATTCTCTGGTCAGTTCTTCATCGTATTGCAGTCTGTGTGTGTGTATAAGTGTGCAAAAATTTTTGGTAGAGTTTGTCATTTTTTCTAAGTCATCCAGAGAAGACACACGGCCATGTGAAATTTTCATATGGGCGTGTGTTTCCGTTCAGAGCTCATCCCGAGAAGATAAAGGGGTGTGTGAATACCCCTGTAAACGGCCTTGTGATGGTCACACGCCCGTGGGTAATTTCCACACGAGCATGTGTTTCTCTGCAGAGTTCTTAGACTCTATCCCGAGAAGATAACACTCATCCGAATTGCGTGTGTGTATCGCAAGTATACAGGGAACAGGGTTACTAGTACTAACTTCTTCTCTACTATCTAGCCTAATGATAAATGGAATGATGTGGTGATCTAATGCGTGAAGAAATGAATACTGGAGATGAATATGCAAGGGTAAAATAAATGGAGATATCAATCAGTAAAATTGGGGTATTCGGTTAATGCTCCCCCTAGGATTTATGTAATAGGTACCAGATATGCAAAGTTTTTCTATGATGAGTAAGTTAAGTCATGGAAATTAAAATATAATCAGATCCTACCTGCAAATCACTGATACTTGTCCCCTATAAGGTCCCGGTGGAGAAATCGCTCAATCTCAACACCTCACGCCACATATGACCGCAAAGCACTGTAGAGATTCCAAAAGGTGTATCTGATTCTGAAGGATAGATCCAACCCTATTTCCTAGTGAAGGATCCCAAACCCTGATAAGTACTTGTGTATTAGTAATACAAAGTATTCTTTTCTTATGATGAGCATTACTTTTCTCATATTTTATCGCTAATGCATGTGTATTTGTGTTCTTTTGTGGATGTAGAGTAGTGGAGAAAAATATAGAAGAAAGAAGCCAAAGTAGATTGTGAGTGCACCTAATTTATGAAATCTTAGAGTGAGCAAATATGAAGACACAAGTTGTGCTCAAAGACATATGAGTGTGTGCCAACCTCCGTGGTGTTCAAGGAAATATGCAAATTGGAGGGGCAAAAAGGCAATTACACTCATGTGTTCCAACTTGTGCAAAGCTAGCAAGATTGTCGTTAAATGTGCTTGTATTTGAAGATGCAACGCAATCTACAGCATAGACGTGTGCCTTCTTATGTTGCCTCGTTGAAGAGTATGGATTCAGGAGTATTATGGATTATATTTTGTAATCTACAGTGTAGCAAATCACTATAGCAATTTACTTCATTTTTACTTTGGATTTCATTATTGATTGTATTTTGCTCCATGGAGAACTAAACCCCTAGTGGGTAATTGGACTTGTAAACCCTAGGATGATGTTGTTTCTTTGACTTTTTATTATCCTTCCTTTAATTGATGTTTTAATTGAGTTCGAATATTGAATGCTTATTGAGTATATTTTCCCTTAGAGTAACACTAGGATTGAGAATCAATTTCGGTAATCCTTGTGGATGAGTGACACACCAAGAGGGTTAGATAATACTAGATTAGATAGGGTTGAAAGGGTGAGTCGAGAGGTAACAGAGCATCCCCTTTCCCCTCCGGCATGAATTATCCTACCTCTATGTTCCACTAGTTCTTTGCGGTCACAATAGAGTGAAGTGCTAAGAGATGATTTCCACTGGTGCTTAGTTGCGCAAGCAACAGAGTGAAGCATTGAAGTAATCCTTAGTATTTGGGGCTTATTTGTGACCAGGAGTCTTTCACTGGACCAAAGGCTTAGATCTATTTTAGTGAATAGGGTTTATCACTTGGAATAGTCACCTAGACCAAAGGGTTAGATCTATTTTAATGAGTCGTGGACCAAAGGGTTAGAGCCTAAAGCAACGCAGCACAGTGTGAGGTATTGAGACTGAGAGATTTCTCCACCAGGGAATAGTGTAGGATTAGTCACGGTTGACCTTAAGTTTTGGGACCGTGTGTTTAAGGAACTCCACGACTCATTAGGCATTAGTTAGGGAACATAATGATTGGTCTTGCACTTGAAACAATAGTCATAGGGTGAGAGCAATGTTCGGGTGTCCCATTTATCATCGATTGCCTCTCATATATTTTATTTGCGCCTCCTTCTTCTTTTTTTATTGCTATTTGCATTGATTCTTATTCACATCATTATTGATTCATCTTCACTCTACTTAAATAGCAATCTTTGCATTTCTAAACACTATTCCTTGTGGATTTGACAACCCACTCACCGAGGTATTAATATTTCGACAAACCCATGCACTTGCGGTACATACGCAATAGGGCATTTGTCAAACCCCCTACAAGGTCCCAGTGGAGAAATCTATCAATCTCATGCCTCACACCAAATATGGTTTGATAAGTGCTTATGCGATAAGAATATGAAGTGTTCTTTCCTTGTGTTGAGCATTACTTATCTCAGGTTTTAACACTAATATATGTGTATTCATGTTACTTTCACGCAGGTAGGGTTGTGAGACCGATTATGAGAGAAAGAAGCCAATGTGGGTCGTAATGAACCAATTTGGAGGAAATCTTGCTAAGGTTCAAACGCGAAGACATAGGTCAGGATTGAGATGCGGGAATGTGTGCCAACCTCCTCGTATTCGAGTTAGCATAACTATAGAACAAAATCTCCACCAACATGCCCGTTATTAAAGAAGCAAAGCGAACCATGACATAAACGTGTGCCAGTTTACGTTATCTCGATGAAAGCATGGATTCGGGAGTATTTCGGGCCGTCACTGTAGCAGTGTTCTGTAGAAAACTGTAGTAAGAATACTGTAGAAGCAATGTTCACAGCCGGCCGAGAAAATAGGAAAACAGAGAATCCACACGGGTGTGTGGAAATTCCACACGCCCATGTGAAAAATCCACAGGGGCACTCACACGAGCGTGTGAATTCCTAATTCCAGCCATTTAAAAGCCGATTTCAGCCCTGATTTTAGCATTCTTTTCTCCATCTTTCCCCAACTTGAGAGAGGGTGGCGGCTAGGGTTTTGAGAGGTATTGGCTAGGGCTTTGGAGAGGTTCTATGGCTCCAACATCACGCATCGTTTGGATGAAGGTTAGTAGGAGAGCTTTCATTGGCACTAATCTGGCGAGATGTATCCTAGGCCGGAAAAAGGGACCCTTGCGACGAGTAGAGTACTCTCCACAAGACCATCACCACAACTCACTATTGCATTAATTAGGAAGCATAATGGAGGTTTCTTGTACTTGAAACGATTATCCTATGTGGAACAATATCTAGGTACCCCATCTTTATCGATTGTCTTACCTTCTCCTTTACTTGTGCTCTCTTTCTTGTTGTTTTTACTTTTGAGAATTGAATCTTGTCATACATATCGCTATTGACTTTTCACATAGTTGAGAAACAAATTAAGTGTTTTTATTCCCTATTCCCTGTGGATACGGTTGATAACTGCTTGAGTAGACATATTTTTATATATGTTTTACATGCATTGAGCATCATTTTTACCATGCTTTATGTCTCATATTGTGTATTTGGTGTTCTTTTATGCATATAGGTTGTGAATGCCTTGAAGAGTAAAAAAGAAGAAAGATAGGCTATAAAGGCACAATGTTGGGAGTTCTTGTTCAATTCAAGGACCAAGACACGAGAGGAGTTCATAAACGTGGAGATGTGTGCCAACTTCCAAGAAGATTCAAGTCAATTCACTAGTTGGAAAGGCACAAAAGGCAGCCACATCTTCATGTTCCTTCTCTTTGTGAAGATTGCAAGACTCTTTAAAGATACGCCGATGAAGAAAAGTTTTTATAGCTCTACCACATGGACGCAGCCCGGACGACCACTCTTAATCATCGCTCATGACCCGCTGGAAAAATCCATACGGGCACGTGAGGGCACGTGATGACGCGGTCTAAGGCCTATAAATAGCCATTTTGCCCTTTTCTTTCTCATCTTTTGTGCGGCTCTTGAGGGGTGAGACGGCTAGGGGTTTGGAGAGGAGGTCTTTGCGGGCTTTTGGAGGCGCTTCATCGAGAACTTTGATCTATTCCTCCTCCGCCATAGCATCAAGGGAAGCCATCGGTGAACCTAGCTCGGAGTGGGTCCTTCAAGACGTCAAGCTCTCCATCAAGGCCATCAGCTCATATATAAGGGGTTTATTTCTATGGTTTTAATGTACTTTCATTCATTGATGGTGTGTTTTTGTATATTGCTCCATGGAGAGCTAAAACCCTAGAGGGTATTTGAGCTATGAACCCTAGGATTCTCATCTTTGTGGACTTGCTTAGTGTTTCTATTTATTCCAAGTTTGATTAAGTTTTAATCTTGATTGTCTAATGCTTGCTTGCCATATTAATCTTTTGGTTATTTGGTTTGCATGATTTATTACCTTGGTGAGAGAGATTTCTCCATTGGATTTAGAACGTCAAGGTTAAAGAGGATTGAGAGGGTGAGTCATGAGATAGTGGAGTGTCCCCTCTTGCTTCCGATTGAGTGTTTCCTATCTCCGTATTCCCTAAACTCTATGCAACAATATTTAGCGTGAGGCGTGAGATTGAGAGATTTCTCCGCCGGGACCTTGTAGGGTAGAGATCCTTTGCCGGGAATTAGGGTTGGATCTATCCTTAGGAATCGGTTTCACTCTTAGGTTTCCCTAGAGCGTATTGCGGTCATATGGGGTGTGAGGTGTTGAGATTGAGTGATTTCTCCGCCGGGACCTTTTAGGGGACTAGTACCTGTGGCTTGGAAGCAAGGGCAGGTTGTTCTTGGATTATCTCGAATCATTAGACTCAGTTTAGAAGCATTTAATGAATCGTGAGCTTCATGATAGATCCTAGAGGGAGCATTGCCCGGGTACCTCATCTTTATTGATTGAGATTTCCTTTACTTGTTTTCTTGCTCGTTTGCTTGCTTATTAATTCTCTTGCAATTAGTTCATTTCATCATATCCATTGTTTTTGACTAGATAACTAAGAATTGGTTAATAGTAATACTTCCGTTCCCTGTGGATTCGACTACCCATTCACTGGGGTAATTATTACTTCGACACCCTTGCACTTGCGGTTTACACACATATTTGAACGTGTCAACGGTACCCACTAATCTAGGATTATTACTTCGACACCCGTGCATTTGCGGTTTACATGCATCTACTGACGTGTCAAGTTTTTGTTGCCATTGCCGGGGAATAGGCGTTTAGAGATACTTTGCACTTTGTTTTCTTACCTATTCATTCATTCTATTTCATATCTTCTTTTCTATCATCGTTCTAATTTTGTTTTCTTTCTTTTGGTGCAGCTCCAGGTTATGACTTGAGAGAACCCCTTAATATTTATTGAAGGAGATCCCGAGCTCGAACGTACACTCTAAACAAAAAGGAAAGAACCTGTGCAAGAACAGTCTAATCTAGCTGATTTGGAAGTAGAAGAATCTGAAAACATGGTAGAATAGAATGAGCAGCAGCGGACATTATTCGATTATGCCAGACCTTTAGTATTGGGGACACAATCGAGCATTGTGCATCCCCTGATTACAACTCAGAACATCGAGCTGAAGCCGACATTCATCCACATGTTGAAGCAATCAGCACAGTTTAATGGTTTAGCCGATGAGGATCCAAACAGTCATATAGAGAACTTTCTCAAGATGTGTGATATGTTGAAGATAAATGGGGTAACGGATGATGCCATCAAGTTGAGAGCCTTCCCATTTTCCTTGAAAGGGATAGCGAAGCAGTGGCTATACTTATTACCTAGAGCATCAATTACCCCATGGGAGGAGATGGTAGAAGCTTTTCTTGGCCGTTATTTCCCTCCCAAAAAATCTGCAAAGCTTAGGAATGTGATCTCATCCTTTATATAATTAGAATTAGAGTCTCTATTTAAGACGTGGGAAAGGTTCAAGGAGCTCCTGCAAAAGTGCCCGCAACACAGATTCCGGGAGTAGATGATTGTTCAGACCTTTTACAACGGTCTAAATCCGAGTACAAAGCAACTCTTGGATGCGACAGCAGGAGGTACCTTAGGTAGCAAGACCGCAGGTGAGGCCCGTTAATTAATTGAAGAAATGGGGTTAAACAACTATTAATGGAATACTAGGGAAAAGAAAAAGGTGGCCAGTCTCCATGAGATAGATGTAGTGACTTCGTTCGCGGCTCAAGTGGAATCATTGAGTAAGAAGTTAGATCTTCTAAATTCGAACAAAGTAGCGGCCGTGATTACTTACACCGGGTGTGGTGGAGGACATGCTCCCTCCGATTGCCCGATATCTATTAATGATGCATTTTCAGTTGAAAATGTCGATTTTGTGGGTAATGGCATGAGGAATCAAGGAAATCCATACAGCAATACCTACAATCCGGGTTGGAAGAGTCATCCCAATTTCTTGTAGAGCAACCAAGGTCCATAAAAGGCCATAGGGCCACCGGGTTTCCAACAATAACAGCAAGTCCCAAACATGGAAAACAAAGTTTTAGGTTTGGAGACCCGAATGAACGATTTGGAGAAGGCCTTAACTTGGTTTGTGCAATCGTCAGATACAATTTTAATCAGTTGAGGCTATACTTCGCAACCATACCGCCTCTTTGCATAATATTGAAAATCAAGTGGGGCAGATTGCGAAGTCTCTATCGGAAAGGCCACATGGAAGCTTACCGAGTAATACCGAGACCAACCCTAGATAGCATGTGAAGACGATCACTTTGAGAAGTGGTCATGAGGTTGAGGGTAAGTTTCTGAGTGAGAAGCTAAATGAACACACACCCGAGGTTATAGAGGTTGAGAAGGGAGCAAGCAAAGAGAAGGAGGTGGCACCCCCACCTTTGAAGCAAGAATCCCTTATCCCTCTAGATTGAAGAATGACCTAGGGGATGAATAGTACAAGAAATTCATGAATTTTTTCAAACAACTCCACATTAATATTCCTTTTGTTGAGGCATTGGCCCAAATGCCTAAGTATGCAAAATTCTTGAAAGACTTGTTGACTTACAAAAGGAAGTTAGAGGAGAGTGCTTCAGTGATTTTAGATGCATCTTGCTCCGTGGTTTTGCAAAAGAACACGCCGAACAAGAAGAAAGACCCAGGAAGCTTCATCATTCCGTGTAATATTGGCAATCTAGGTGAAGAAATGACATTGGTGGACTCAGGGGCCAGTATCAACGTCATGCCATACACCTTCTTTCAAAAGCTAGGCTCGGGCGAGCCTAGGCCTCCTCAGATGACTTTGCAATTGGCAGATCGAACGGTGAGACATCCAAAGGGTATCATTGAAGATGTGCTTGTCAAGGTGGACAAATATATATTTCCTGTAGACTTCATAGTGCTAGACATCAATAAGGATGCGGATGTATCCTTGATACTTGGGAGGTTATTTTTGCGGATGGCAGAGAGCTAACCTTGAGAGTTAGAGATAACAAGCTGGCATACCGCCTTGCTGAAGCCATGCGGCATTCTCTTGATTTCGATGATACTTTATATTTTCTAGATGCTACTGATGAGATTGTTGATGAATATATGTAGGAAATGTTCAATCCGGATCCATACGACAAGAGGAAGACAATGAAGAAGTAATCATGCTTGGTTCAACGGAAGAAGTACCATCTACTCCCGGGATCTTGAAGAAGGTGCTCCAGAAATTGAAGAGGGCTAGGAGACGCCACCGAAAATGCTCCAAGGCTGTTGGAGACGTTCATGAACTGAACAAACTGGGTGAATCATTGCTAGGTGGTCCCAAGCCCAACAATTCACCCTCTACGCTCAAGAGATTTTGCTCATCATGTTTCCAAGCCATGGATAAGAGGGCAACTTTCATGTATGAGCCCCTGTGAGGTAAGCAAAGGTACGTCAAGCTAAGTGAGGTTAAACAAGCACTTCTTGGGAGGCAACCCAAGTGTTTACTGTTTTCTTAATTTGGTAGTTTAGTGTTGCTTGAATAAATTGTTGAGTGTTGGTGTCTTGATTTTTTATATTTCAGCTGTGATTTTATCGTGGGTTTTCAAGTTCATCGTGTGTTTTCATGTGAATTTGGTGAAGTTTTGGTCGTTTGAGCTATTTGTCATGTTTTTCACTAGTATAAATTCCATATCGGGGCAGGCTCTGAGTGTGTAAACATGTTCAGAAATTTTCTGCAGAGGCTGCAAAATTTTCTAAGGCATCCAGAGAAAACACACGCCAATGGTTTCATATTGTGAGCTCATCCAGAGAGGGCACAGGGGTGTGGACTCGCCCCTGTGAATGACCATGCAATCCTTGCACGCCTGTGGGTAATTTACACACAGGCCTGAAGTCCTACAGAGAGGCAGATTTTCCTGAAAGCACACAGGGGTGTGGACTCGCCCCTATGGACGACCTTGTAAAAATCGCACAGGCGTAGGTAATTTCCGCACGCCCATGCAAATCTCTACAGAGGAGCTCTCTTCATCCTGAGTTAGGCTTGTGAATGCCCACGCCCGTGCAGAATTTCCACACGGGCGTGCAGAACACTTAGCAACTTTTCTTGGATATCCAGAGCAGCCATAGGGGCGTACAGCTTCCCCTGTGTGTCGGGCGCATGGGCGTGGGTATTTCTCACACGCCCGTGTATTTGCGTTCAGAGACAGTTAGTGTTTTCCCGAGAGCACACAGGGGCGTGCACCGGTCCCTGTGAAGCTTTCCTGTGGAGGTACACAGGCATGTGTAATTTCCGCACGCACGTACAGATGTACAGAACTCCAAGAGGCTTGAGTCCTTTTAAAAGGATTATTGTTTCTCTTCACCCTAATATCCTCCAATTGTCTGAGAGCACTTCTACATTGTTTCCCGACCTCATATCGCCAATTTGGAAGGATTTTGCTTGGTTTTCTGGCCGTTTTCAAATCTTTCTCATCTCAACTTTACGGTAAGCCCTATCTTTGATTTCCTTCTCAAATTCATGATTTTCATCGATGAAACTAGTCAATAATGCTTACTTTCTTCAATTAGAATGATTATTAATATTTAGAACGAAGTAAAAGCGTTGTAATGGTGCATTTATGGAGATTGAAGCGTGGTCGTGCGTTTGTTCACGGCCCGTGGATCCACACGGGCGTGCGAAAATTTCGCACGACCTTGTGGATTTCTGAAGCTAGGTTGAATTAACTTGTTTGATCAATTCTCTTTTAATTTTTGCAGACTATGGCATCCAGGTCAAAGAAACTAGCGGATAAGCGACCGCGAGAGTCGTCCCCTGAGTCCGAGAGCATGAGATCTCACTATCCCCCAGGCATCGGGCTCGCTTTTGAGCGTCCGCTCAAGACTTTGATTCGGACTGTACTCGGTTCTTGGACACGAGTATATCGAGAGATCTGCAGCAAAGGGATGAGTTTCGTCGATGAGGTCGAGGCCTCGCTTCAGTGGGATGGTTGGAGGCGCTATTGTCGATTAGAGAGCCAGCCATCCTGGAGCTTACAGTTGGAGGTTCTGTCGTCATTCGAATTCGACAGATCCTATTCGAGATTCGACGACCTCGAAGTAGTTCAGTTTAGAGCACTTGGACATCACTATAGTCTGAGTATCACTCAGTTTTCAGTTTGGTTCGGCTTGTACGAGGAGGCATTTACAGACACTGAGGATTATCCTGGAGCTCTGACCCTACAGAGAGCTTACAGAGTATTATGTGGTCAGGGCCAGTATGAGCTGGGGTGTCCAAGGCCATGTACCTTTCCTGACCTGCCTACCGATATTTACATGCCATCATGAGCAGGTCAGTGAATGGCCGTGGTGATAGCACTGGTGTTCTGAGTCGGCAGGAGCTTCTGTACTTATATTCAATGATGCAGCGCATACCAATCCATCTAGGGCACATCGTCGCTGAGTACATTTGAAATCAGAGCTAGTATGCCAGATTGGGAGTGATCTTCTCGGGTCCATACATTATGAGATTAGCTCTGGATATGGGTTTCTTGGGCGTGATTCGCGGGGCCGAGAAGACGAGTATACCTGCGCCCCTGAGCCTAGAGACGATGAGATTGATGGCCATGGTCCGTAGGGTTCGGATGGTGGTTTATGCTTTGGTTCTACCGGTCCCATAGATAGCAGAGGAGGAGGGAGATGATGCCAAGGCTTTCGATCGCCCCTCGAGCCTCGAGGCGCCTACTGAGGCGAGCACTCGGGTGATAGAGGACCCATCCCCGCTGCGATATTTTCACCATCTCAAGCCCTGTGGGATCGCTTTGAGAGGCTCGAGTACTGTAGGGATGATACGTATGCATGATAGCGAGAGGCCCAGTAGAGATTGCCGATATTAGGGCTGCGTAGGGCCCACAGTATATGGAGTTCATGGCACATTTCCACACATTACAGCAGATCTTAGAACGAGACGTCAGTTAGTTATTTGTCCTACGGCCGAGCACTCCTCAGGCCCCCTCGGTTTCTCCGGCATCTCCATCTCCTATTCCGGCACCAGATAACCCACGAGTTACTTCATCACCAGAGCAGGAGCAGCGAGCAGAGCAGAGGGCGACATCGACACTTGCTTTTATTTTTCCTCGTCTTTTACTTCGCATTTTATTTTGGACTTTGTATACTCGTAAAAGGACTTTCCTTCCCGAGTTTATTTTTCATTTTGTATCTCGAGTTGTATTCATTATTTTATCTTTTATATACTCGAGTTGTTTTGTTTTTATTGAGCTTCACTAAACCCCCTCGTGTATGCGTTCAGATGGTCTTCTCATCATGGGAATTGAGACTTTGTCATGGGCAGGTGGCTAAGGTGTTTCAGCACTTGGCCGTAGTGAGCTCTCACAACCCATTGGAACAACACTCCCAAGGACTTAGCTTCATCAAATGCAACACTAGGAGTCAGGGAAGTATTATTTTGATTGCTTCTCCAACATCTGAATTTAATTGATTTACATTATGAATGAGCTTCCATGTGTACATTGGGGACAATGTACAACTTAAGTGTGGGGGAGAGTTTTTATAGTGCACGATCTCTTTTATAATAGTTTTGATTGATATACATGGTCACATAGCCAATGGAGGTTCATCTTAGTTGCATTGATTGTATTCTTGAGTTTATGAGAATTTTTAACAATGAATGTTTTCATGCTCTATTTTTTGCTTGAATTTCTAGGAATTTTTGCCCGATCGACACTTGTTGCACATCTCACTCTTTGAACTCTTTTTGGAAACTTATGCTTGATGTATAAGAGACTAGTTTTTAGTTGTTTCTTGTGTTAATTCTAGAAAAATGGAAAAATGAAAAAGAAGGACCAAAAATAGTTTTTATTGTTTGTTTTGTGGTTGTTGGGTGGAAAGAGCTACCACCTATGAAGTATGAAGCTACTTTTATAAGTCGGATACTAGTTATACCCTACTGAAAGAAAGAGCTATCTCATAGGATGAGTGAAAAACTACCACTGCGAGAAAGGGCTACCACCTCGAAAAGTGTGAAAGCCACCATAGCGGCCGCTTTGGAATGGGCTACCCTTAGAGGATGTGTGAAGCTACTACCACCTTTTGAAAAACTTTTTTGTTATTTTTGTAGAGAAATAAGTTCCTTGTACTTAGAGCATTGAGGAGTATACTTTGGGTTGTTTTGGGTGAGTGTCACACTTACACGATTCAGGTTTTGTCATCCTTTTTATTCAAGTTTTTAGCTAGAACATTTATTTTCGGTATGAGTAGTTGAAATTTTTCCTTACTTGTCGAATGCTCTCTTTGTATGCTTTTGGTGAACCTAAGGCCAAGCTATTTCCAATATTTCCTTCATCTATGCTTCAATGTTTTAATTTTTCTTGAGGACAAGCAAAAGCTTTAAATAGGGGGAGTTTGATAGGTGCTTGCGCGATAAGAATACAAAGTGTTCTTTCCTTGTGTTGATCATTACTTTTCCTCGGTTTTAACGCTAATATGTGTGTATTTATGTCACTTTCACGCCAGAGTACTTGTCAGAGACTCGATTATGAGAGAAAAGAAGCCAATGTCGGTCATAATGCACCAATTTGGAGGAAAATCTTGCTACAGGTTCAAACGTCGAAGACATAGAGTCAGTGTCTAGATCGCGGAATGTGTGTCAACCTCCCTCAGTATTTGAGTTAGCACAACTATTTGAGAGGCACATAGCGACACATTCAAGCATTCAGACTTGTGCATAGAACAAGATCTCCACCAACATGTCTCCGTTATTGAAGAAGCAAAATGATCCATGACGTAAACGTATGCCCATTTGCGTTACCTCGAAGGAAAGCATGGATTGGGGGAGTATTTTGAGCTGGTAATGTACCGAGCATTATAGCAAGAATATGTAGCAAGACTCGCTCATGGCACCGCAAAGAAAAACAATAAAACATGAGAACTCCACGAGGCGCAGTGGAGGGATTCCACACTGGGCGTGGAAATTCCCACGCCATGTGAAAAATCCATCAGGGCGCCACACGCCATACGGATTCGCATCTCCGCCCTTTTAAAACCCAATTTCAGCCCCCTATTTCAGCATTATTTCTCCATCTTTTCCCCAACATGAGAGAGGGCAGGATGATTGCTTCCCCAAGTGTACGGATCGCGTAAGTAATACCTCTGCATGAAGACACGAGGATCAGATTCCACTGTGGCTAAGGATCTCCTATTACTCCTTCTCGAGCTATTATCTAGCCTAAGATCTCAAGTGATGGATTTTACTCTACTAAATGTAATCAGAGAAAAATGAGATTATGACCAAATTAGAGAGAATAAGCAATAAGCAACGGAAATCAATGAGATGCAAAGGCCTATGGATGAGGATCCCCTTGAGGGGTTATCATGCAACATGGATGATGATCTAAAGATGCAAGGGTAAAATGGACCATGAGATTCAAGATTAGAACAACCCAAATTTCCGCATTGAAACCTAATCCCATACGAACATATATAGGATTTCTCCCAAATCCATATCCCTACGATTGCATTAGACGAGGAAATCTCCACTTAGGAGTAAAACCTACTCTTTCTTCGGATTAAACCTACATGGAGGGCTACCAAACATTCGCGATTTCTGTGCGATGATACAAATATCCCTTCTAATCCATTCATGATCTAATACATGCGAGCAAGTCACATCTACATCCATCACTCATAAAAGAGCTAGGATTTCTCCTTAGTGTAGCACTTAGCATGAAAACAATGGATTAAATCTCAAAATTAACCTAGCATGGAATTAACAAGTTATCATCCAACATACATGATAAAACAAGGTTCACCAATACCCGTGGCCTTGGGGGTCTAGTCGTCATCATCCCACAACAAGCAATACAAACAAGCAATACATGAAACAAAAGAGCATGAACTCCCCTTTAGATGAAATGGTGAAGGAGGCGGACATGTCCCGAATGACGCTTCGCCAAAGGAGTGCCAAATGACGCTCTCTCTACTAGCCGGGTCTCTCTTCCTTCAAATCGTGGTAAATCTCCCTTGAATGATGTTGCCTTCTTGCCTTAGAGTCTTGGACCTTGGGCTTGAAAGATCTTCTAGCTTCCTTGCCCTTCTTCTCCTTCCAAGGTCGCCCAAAATCTCCCAAGTGGTTTCCCAAAATCGGCCAAGAAAAGGTCCAGCCCCCCAAAAAGTCCTTGTTATGCCCTAAAAGTTTGTGATTTATCTTACGAGGGCATACTGGGTCAGATGTCGATGGGAGTAGTTTGGAAATCGAAATGGACACTCCAAAATCATTCCGCCCGCTATACAGATACACCCTGATACATCTTGGGTAGTATGGGGGTAGTATGAAATTCCGGTTTTCTTCTCTTTTCGACCAAATGATATCTTCTTGTTATCCTTGGCTTCCTTATGTCCTACAAAGCAAATAGTAGACGATTAAGTGCAAAATGGGCATCAAACTTACAAAATACATGCAACAGTGAATCACGATATATATGTAAAACACACTGCATTTTAGACACTTATCGAACGGATAGGGGTTTTGAGAGATATTGGCTAGGGCTTTGGAGAGGTTCTAGACTTTGACATCGCAACTGCTTGGATGAGGTATTGTACCGGGCATTGATGGAGAGCTCGACGCCTTGAAGGACCCACTCAAGCTAGGTTTACCGGTGGCTTCCTTGATGCTATGTCGAGGAGGAACCAATCAAAGTCGGGTGATGAAGCGAGTCTAAAAACAGCAAAGACCTCCTCTACAAACCATAGCCTTCTCACCCTCAAGAGCCGCAGCAAAAGATGGAAAAGAATAGGAGGCTGATTTATAAGCCTAAACCCGTGCCTATCCACGTGCCCCCATGCACCCATATGGATTTTTCACGTGCTCGCGTCGAGTTGAAAGGAATTTCCACACGAGCGCGTGAACAATAATTTTGCTATAGTACTACTACATTAAATCGATACATTATTTTGCTATAATACTTTTCAAACACGCTCAAACACTCTTATCTTGAGGCCACATGGCCGGGCTAACATCCATGTGGTAGGCTATGGGACTATTCTTCATCGACACACATCTTTGAAAGGTCTTGCAATCTTCACAAGGAGAAGGAACATGACGATGTGACTGCCTTTGTGCCCTTCCAACTAGTAAACTAGCTTGAATCTTGTTAGAAGTTGGCACACATCTTCACATTCATGAACTCCTCGTATCTTGGTCTTTTGAATTGAACAAGAACTCCCAACATTGTGTCTTTTATAGCCTATCTTTGCTTCCTTTTAGATTCTTCAAGGCATTCACAACCTAATTGCACATCGCGAAATACACAATATGAGACATAAACCATGGTAAAAATAATGCTCAATGCATGTAAAATATATATTAAAATATCTACTGCTCAACGCACTTATCGAAGACAACTGGAGCGTGTGAATGCCCTATGGATGCTCATGTAAACTAGCACACGGGCGTGGATGATTTCCACACACCCACGCGAAACTCAGAGGAGTTCTCTTCTATCCCAAGGAGTACACAGGGGTGTGTGAGTGCCCCTATGAGTACCCCTGTGAGCATCCACACACCCGTAGAGGCGTGTGGATCTCCTTTTGGGTCGGGCACACGGGTGTGAGGAATTTCCACAAACCCGTGTTGATACATTCATAGCTAACTTAAGCTATCCACGAGAGCACACAGGCGTGTGTGCTCATTGCGATGGTCCCCATCATGGAGTCACATGGGCATGGGCAATTTCCACACACTGTTTGGATGCATAGAGCAAGCAAGAGCGTGGCTTCTGCGTTGGAAATCTACTCCCAACTCTTCATCTTTTCACTCCCAAACACTCATAGAACGCATATTTCACTCTCCGACTATTCACTTTTTGATTTATAAAGGTTTTTAGTGTGATTTCTGGCCATATTGAAGGTTTTATACTATCATTTCATCGGTTAGCCCTCATATTTTCGCCACCAATCTTGATTTATTTAGCTTAAAACGCGGTGAATGTTGTTTTCGATTTCATTATTATACGGATGGTGTTGTTCTAGAGTTATTTTAGAATGAATTTGTGATGGATTTTCACAAGTTTTGCATAGTGGCTGTGTGGTTTTCACTCCCCGTGGATCCACACAGGCGTGTGGAATTTTCACACAACTATGTGAATTTCTGCGAGATTGATTTCTTAAGTTTATTTGATTGATTCTTTTTAGTTCTTGTAGATATGGCTGCCAAAACAGTGATAGTGAAATCATCCACGCGAGTCTTCTCCTGAGCCAAAGTAGTTGGAGTGTGCGATTCCTAAGCACCAGGCTCGATTTGAGCGACTGTCGAAGCTCAAGTTCAGTCAAACACAGTTTTTGGACTTGAGCACACTAAGGGAGATATAGTTGGGGGATGATATAGGGCGGATAAGGTAGAGGAGCCCTGTCCAGGTGGGTAGCTAGAGGAGATTACTCGCTCTATGTGAGAGACTAGCTATTCGTGATGCTCACTATAGAGATATAGGCATCGCTTTGAGTTTAATAGAGCAAACAACAAGTTTTCCAGCATCAATGCTATTCAGTTCAAAGTATTCAAACAACATCACATCATGAGCGCTCACCCAATCTCCATTAGACCCGGGTTTGTATGATGAGGCCCTACATGTATCAATCGAAGAGTACAATCATTTACAAGATGATTATCTCGTAGTTTGACTCCTCAGAGTCAAGAGTACAATCAATATAAGCAAGCCGGGGTGTCCAAGGCCATGTGACTTTCTCGACTGCATATTTGATAGCAAGTACATACAATTGCGCCTTTCATGATAGCAAGTATCGGGGTGTTGAGCTAAAGGGTGAGCTACTCCGCTCTATATTTGATAGTGCAGCAAGCCACTCCACCGGGGTACATTTTGGCAGAGAGAACCCGCGAGGCATCAAGGTCGAGATGCGGGGATGAAACTCATTTTTCTCGAGCCGTACATTACTAGACTCATCGATGTGAATGGGTCTTATGGACGCCATTGGGGAGAGGCGGAAGATTATTGTACCATCTCCCTTCGGTCTCGAGACAATGCGGCCGATGGGGATGATCCGTCGTGATATATGAATGGCGTCTATGTGATGATCATGCCTCACCGAGATAGCTGAGGCCGAGGATGACAGCGCATAGAGTCTCGGCCAGCGCAGAGCCCCACCAGGTGCAGATGGTGACTAATGCACCCCCTGCAGTACAGGAGCCACCACCAGTACAGATCTTTTCTCCTTCTGGAGCCTATAATCGCTTTGAAAGGCTAGAGAGTGCTATAGGGGTATTACAGTGGGATTTACCTAAGGCTCGTGCCACCACGCATCGTGAACCATATAGAAGTAATGATGCATCTCGACATTCTACAACAGCTATTAGAACAAGACGTGACCTCCCCATTTGTTATGAGACCTCGGACTCATAAAGAGATCTCCTACACCTCCAGTACTATCACTAGCATCAGTTGATCCAACAGCACCAACAGGAGTAGCATAGCTAACCGTTGACACCGATGCTTGAGGCATCTTTATTCTTAGTTGCTTTTATTTTTAGTGTTTTATTTCGCATAATTTTTGGACTTTGTACTACTCGTAAAAGGGATCCTCCATCTGAGTTTATCCTTTATTATCTGTTGTTTCGAGTTGTATTTCATTTTTATATCTTTATATACTCGAGTTTATTTTGTTTTTATTGACCTTCACTGAACCCCCTTGTGTATACATGCAGATGGCGTTGTGAGTCTAGAATTTGAGGAATAGTCATGGACATAGTCAATTTGATATTCAAATGGCCGTGTGTACTTCATAATCCGTTGGAACTCGACTCTTAATGAATATAGCTTTATCAAGTGTATCATTAGGAGTTCAGGATGAAGGTATTCTCATAAAACAAATACTAGTTATGCCCTAGTGAGAGAAAGAGCTATCTCATGAGGTGAATGAAAGCTACTACCCTGGTAGAAAGAGTTACCACCTCGAAAGTGTGAAAGACACCTTAGCAGTCGCTTATGAAAAGGCTACCTTAGAGGATGTGTGAAGCTACTACCTTTTCTTTTCTTTTCTTTTCTTTTTACTTAAATAAGTCTCTCTTACTTAGAACTTTATGGAGTATATGTTGGGTTGACTTAAGTGAGTTTAAACACACTTACACGTTATCGGGTTGTTGTCCTTTTTTATTCAAGTTTTTAGCTAGAGCATTAATTTTCTTATACGGTGTTGAAATTTTTCCCTACTTTTAGAATGCTTCCCTTGCATGCTTATGGTAAACCTAAGCCCAAGAACTTTTAATTTTCCTTCTATATGCTTGAATGTTTTATTTTTGCTTGAGGACAAGCAAAATTTTAAGTGTGGGGGAGTTTGATAAGTCCTTGTCTCTTAGTAATACGAAGTATTCTTTTCTTACATTGAGCATTAATTTTCTCAAATTTTATCGTGTGTGCATGTGTATTTGTGGTCATTTGTGCATGAAGGGTTATGAAGGTAATTGTGGAAGAAATGAACCAAAAGTAGATCATGGATGCATTTGTTGATGAAGTCTTGGAGTGAACAAACATGAAGACACAATTTGTGAGCAAAAAATGTGAGTGTGTGCCAACTCCATTGTGCTCGAGAGAATATACAATTTGGAGGGTGCAGTGAGTCGCCACACTCATGTGTTCCAACTTGTGCAGAGATTAGCAAGATCTTCATCAATATGGTTTAGTGGAAGGCACGATGCGATCTATGCGTGATGGATATGTTCCTGCATGTGGCCTCGATGAGAGTGTGGATTCGGGAGTATTTTGGTGAAGATCGTAGTAAGCTATAGTAGCAAATCACTATAGCAATTATTGTTCACGACTACTGAGAAAAATCAATGCCCTATAAATTCACACAAGCGTGTTGGAATTCCACACGCCTGTGTGGATGCCCAATTCCAGCCCTATTTTAGCCAAGACTTCAAACATTTTGGGGATCCTTTTTCCAATCCTTTTCTCATCTTTTCCCCATCTTGGGAGACACTCACAGCTAGGGTTTGAAGAGGCTTTGGCAAGGTCTTCAGAGTGGTTCTACGGCCTTTGAGATCACGTTTCTTGAAAATATAGTTATTGGGAGAGATTTCATCAACATCGATTCGGAGAGGTGTGCCCTAGGCTTGGCGAGGGAACCCTTTTAGAAACGAGGCGACTCCACATGACCATTGACACGGTCTACAATGGGGTTTTCTATGGATTGCATGCTTTTATATTAGATTTCATTATTTATTGTATCTTGCTCCATGGAAAGCTAAACCCCTAGTGGATGCTTTGACTTCTAAACTTTAGGATGATTTTGTTTCTTTGACCTTTATTATACTTCTTTAATTGATGTCTTAATTGAGTTCCATCCTCGAATGTTTATTCTATTGATTTTCCCTTAGAGTGACACCAGGGTTGAGAATCTATCTTGGTAATCCTTGTGGATGAGTGACACACCATGAGGATTAAACAAAGTAAGGTTGAAGAGGGTCGAGAGGGTGAGTGGAGTGGTAGTGGAACGTCCCCTTTCCTTCCTAATGTGATTTATCCTACCTCCACATTCCAAGAGTTCTTTGCACTCACAATAAGGTGAAGTGCTAAGAGACAAACTCCACTAGGGCTTAGTTACGCGAGCAACAGAGTGAAGTGTTGAAGTAATCCTTAGTCTTTCGAGGGCTTAATTGTGACTAGGGGTGTTTCGCCTGGACCAAAGGATTAGATCTATATTAGGGAATAGGGTTTATCACTTGAAATCCCCAAATATTCATGCAACTCCACATAGTGTGATGCGTCGAGAGTATCCCTTTCCATCGGGCATAGTGTGAGGGTTAGTCACGGTTGACCTTAGGTTTGGGACCGTGTGTCTTAGGATTTGCATGACTCATTAGACATAAGTTAGGAGACATAATGATTAGTCTTGCACTTGAAACAATAGTCCTAGGGTGAGCAATGTCCGAGTGCCCCATTTTATATAGATTGCCTCTCCTATTATTCCATTGCATCTTTTTCTTCCTTACGTTATTTCTATTTCAATTGATATTATTCTCATCACTCTTAAATCATCTTCACTATAGCTAAATACCAATACTTGTGTTTCTGAGCACTATTCTCTATAGATGCCACACCCCACTCACCAGTGTACGTTATTACTTCGACAACCCGTGTGCTTGCGGTACGCACTTGCAAAGGGTGTGTCATTTTCCAACCTTGAAACTCTATTCTCCATGTTCGGGACATGTTGTTGTTGTTGTTGTTAGAAACCCGATGGTACCATAGTCTTCTATTGCAATTGATTACTCCAAGAAAGCTTTGGGTGGCTACTCCACCCCGGATTGCAGGTGTTGCTATACGGATTTCCTTGGTCTCTCATTGTATTACCTACAAAATCAACCTGTTACACGGAAATGGTACCACCAATTAAAAATCGGGCAAAGTCATATGGGCGCATGTCCTCCCGACACCCTATACAACCCGGTGGTGTCATAGTCTTCTCATTGCCCTTTGATTACTATAAGAAAGGTTTGGGTGGCTCCTCCACCCCGAATTATAGGTGTTGTGACAAGGTCCCCTTGCTTATATCCCGCAAGTGCACGGTTTTATCGAAGTAATAATCCCGAATGAGCGGGTATCAGATCCACGAGAGTAGGGAATAAAAACACTTAATCCGCTTCTTAGCTATGTGAAAAATCAATAGTGATAAATGTGACAATGATTCAATTCTCAAAAGTAAAATCAACAAGTAAGAGAGCATGAGTAAAGGAGAAGGTAAGGCAACCGACAAAGATGGGGTACTCGGATAATTCTCCACCTAGGACGATCGCTTCAAGTGCAAGAACCCTCTATTATGCTTCCTAATCAATGCAATAGTGAGTCGTGGAAATCCTTCATTACATAGTCACAAATCTAATTTCAACTATGCCTAACTCTATACATGTCCCGGAGGAGAAATCGAACAATCTCAACACCTCGCACTCGTATAGAGTTGCAATGAGGCTCTATGGATTCAAGTGATAAATCTCTTCCAATTATAAACCTAACCCTTTGGTCGGTGAAAGGTCCCTGACCACGATTAAACCCTAGATACTAAGATCACCTCAATGCTTCACTCCGTTTGCATCTCGCAACTAAGCCCCAGCGGAGGGTCATCCCTTAGACCATTCACACTATTATGGCTGCAAAAAAAGTCGAGAGCGGAGGTAGAATCTATCACGTCGGAGGGGAAAGGGAACCCTCCTGTACCTCTCGACTCACCCTCTCAACCCTCTCCAACCTAGCCTTGTCTAACACTCGTGGTGTGTCACTCATTCACAAGGTTACCAATAAGAACTCTGAAACCTAGTGTCACTCTAAGGGAAATGTTCATACAATCAAGCATTCAAGGTTGGAACTCACAATAAACATCAATGAATTGAAAGCAAAATAAAGAGATTCAATGAAACAAATACATCCTAGGGTTCACAAATACCCAAGTACCCACTAGGGGGTTAGCTCTCCATGGAGCTAAGTACAATCAAAGAAATAGAATGTAAAAGCAATGAATCCATAAAGAAATCCCATCGATGGTGCGTAGTCGAGTGGTCTTGTGGAGAGTCCTCTACTCAAAGTCGTCCAAGGATTCCCTTGTTCGGTATATGATCGCCTCGATGGAAGCTCCCTTCCAACCTTCTTCCCGAGGAATGGCGATGTCGAGCGTGAGAACCTCTCCAAAACCCTAGCCAATACCCCTCAAAAACCCTAGCGAAGCCCTCTCTCAAGTTGGGGAGAAAAGATGGAGAAAAAGATTGCTGAAATCGGGGTTGAATCGGCTATAAATAGGGGATCGAGTCGAGGCGACTACACGGGCACTGTGGATTTTTCACACGCCCATGTGGAATTTCCACATGGGCGTGGATAATCCCATGCCTTGTGGATTCTCTAATTCTTGTTTTTCTCGGTCGGTCGTGAGCAGTCTTTGCTCACAGTACCTTGCATGAATAGCTTCCCGAATCCATAATTTCATTGGGAGTAACGCATAAGCAGACAGCGTTCACATCGTGGATCACTTGCTTCTTAGATGATAGACAAGTTGGTGGAGCTCTTGTTCTATGTGCATAAGTCGGAATGCTCGAGTGTGACTGCCCTTGTGCCCCATCAAACTAGAATACGAGAATGTTGGCACACACTCTAGCATCTCACACCCGACCTATGTCTTCTCGTTTGAACCTTAGCAAGATTTCCTCCAAAATCTGTACATTACGATCCACATTGGTTTCTATCCTTCATATTCGGCCTCACAACCCTACCTGAACGAAAGTAACATAAAAACACACATATTTGTGTAAAAACCCGAGAAACGTAATGTTGAACATAAGGAATGAAAGCTTAGCATTCATATCGCATAAAGCACTTATCAAACTCCCCACTCTTAAGGTTTTGCTTGTCCATGAAGCAAAAATTGAGACATTCGTGCATAGATGAAGGAAATATTTTTAAGTGCTAGGGCCTTAGGTTCACCAAAGTGTACTAGAGAGAGCATTGTACAAGTAAGGGAAATTTCAACATTAAATACATCATAGCTCTAGCTAAAAACTTGAATAAAAAAGGACAATAAACCCGAAATCGTGTACGTGTGTGAACTCACTCAAGACAACCCAAAATATACTCCTCAAAGTTCTAAGTACAAGGGACTTATTTATCTACAAATGCGACAATAATTTAAAAGATGGTAGTAGCTTCACACATCCTCTAAGGTAGCCCTTTCCAAAGCGGCCGCTAAGGTGACTTTCACACTTTCAAGGTGGTAGCTCTTTCTACCGGAGTGGTAGTTTTCACTCATCCTATAAGATAGCTCTTTTTCTAATTAGGGCATAGCTAGTATCCGACTTATGAGAGTAGCTTCATACTTCATAGGTGGTAGCTCTTTCCACCCAACAAGCACAAATAAACAATAAAACTATTTTGTTCCTTCTTTTCATTTTCATTTTTTTTGTAGAATTTAACACAAGAAACAACTATAACTAGTCCCTTTAACATCAAACTTGAGTTTCCAAAAGAGTCTAATAAGTGAGTAGTGTAACAAGTATAAATCAGGCAAAAATTCCTAGACATTCAAGCAAAACTAGAGCATGAAAATATCCAATGTTAAAAATTCTCCTAAACTCAAGAATACAATCAATGTAACTAGGGTGAACCGCCATTGGCTATGTGAGCATATATCAATCAAGAACAATAGAAAAGATGTGTGCACTATGGAACTCCCCCCCACACTTAAGTTGTACATTGTCCACAATGTACACATGCAAGCTCACTGAAAATGTATTTCATTCAAAAATAGATGTGGGAGAAGCAATGATAAGTGTCTAAATATAGGTGTTTTCATATATATATCGTATGCACTTTGCGTGTATTTTGTGAGGTTTGATGCCCGTTTCGCGCTTAATCGTCTATTATTTGCTTTGTAGGGCATATGGAAGCCATGGAGAACAAGAAGATATCATTTTGGCAAAAAGAGAAAAGCAGAATTTTCATACTACCCCCATACTACCCGATGATGGGGGCCGTATCTACGTATGGCATGGATTGATTTGGTGTTACGTCCGATTTCCATACTACCCGATTATCGGAGGGCCGTATGGAGCCGTATGCACCCGTATGGAACGTGAATCTAGGGTTTCGAGTGCTATCGACCCCCATACGACCCCTATACGGCCCATATGCCTCGGGGGTATATATACTCACTTTTAGGGCTGATTGAAGGACTTTTTGCTGGCCGACTTTTTGGGGAGATCATTTTGGGGAGATTTTGGGCGACCTTGGGGAGGAGAAGAAGGGCAAGAAAGCTAGAAGATCATTCAAGCCCAAGGTCCAAGGCTCTCAAGGCAAGAAGGCAACATCATTCAAAGGGGAGATCGATCACGACTTGATGGAAGGAGAACCGCGGCTAGAGGAAGCGTCATTCGGCATTCCTTTGGCGGGGGAAGCGTCATTTGGCATATTCTCGCCTCATCCTTCACCATTTCATCTAGGGAGTGTCATATTATGTCTTTGTTTCATGTTTTGCTTGATTGTATGCTTTGTTATGAGATGATGACACACTAGACCCCCAAGGCCACCGGGTGTTGGTGAACCTTGGGGGGTTTTATCATGTATTTTGGATGATTACTTGTTAATTCTATGCTTGGGTATGTTTGAGATCTAATCCATTGTTTTCATGCTAAGTGTTACACCAAGGAGAAATCTATAGCTCTTCTATGAATGATGCATGTAGATGTGACTTGCTCGCATGTATTAGGTCATGAATGGACTAGAAGGGGATACTTGTATCATCACACCGAGAAATTGGGTGTTTGGTAGCCCTCCATGTAGGTTTAATCCGAAGAAGAGTAGGTTTATTCCTAAGCGAGATTTCCTTGTACTTAATGCAATCGTAGGAATGTAGATTTGGAAGAAATTTCTATCTATGTTCGTATGGGATTAGGGTTCAATTGCCGAGAAATTGGGGTTGTTCTAATCTTGAAATCTCATGGTCCAATTTACCCTTGCATCTTTAAATCATCATCCATGTTGCATGATAACCCCTCAAGGGGATCCACATCCATGGGCCTTTGCACTTCATTGATTCTCTTGCTTGCTTATTGCTTGTTCTCTCTAATTTGCTAGCAAATCTTGTGTTTAGTTTTATTTGTATTTAGTAGAGTAAATCCATCACTTAAGATCTTAGGCTAGATAATAGCTCGAGAAGGAGTAATAGGAGATCCTTAGCCCCGTGGAATACGATCCTCGTGTCTTTGCACGAGGTATTACTTGGCGATCCCGTACACTTGCGGGGAAGCGATCAAGCAATCAAAACAATACTCCCCTGACTCCGAGTGTCATGTTTGATGGAGCTAAGTCCTTGGGAGTAATGTCCCGACGGGTTGTGAAGCTCACACGGCCAAGTCTTTGAAAGCACCTTGGTTGTGCCCATGACTAAGTCTCAATTCCCATGATGACAAGACCATCTGCACGCATACACGAGGGGGTTCAGTGAAGCTCATTAAAAATAAAATATCTCGAGTATATATAAAAGATATACAATGAATACAACCCGAGATACAAAATAAAAATAAACTCAGAAGGAGAATCCTTTATCAGTGAACAAGTCTAAAAATAAAATGCATAAAAGGAAAATAAAGTAAAGTCAAGTGTCGGTGTCGCCCTCGGGCTCTTGTGCTGCTGCTGGTGAAGACGCACATGGTGGGCCTACCGGTGCTAGGGTAGGGGATGGAGATGCTGGAGGAACTGATGGGGCCTAAGCACTCCTCCGCTGCAAGACAAATGATGAGGCGACCTCTCGCTCTAAGATCTGCTGTAATACATCGAAACGTGCCATAAACTCTGTGTACTGAGTGGCCTGCGTAGCCCTAATCTCTGCAATCTCAGCTCGAGCCTCAGCTACCTCTGTCCATATCACTCCCAAAGTGCTCTCGAGCCTCTCAAAGTGATCATGAGGTCGAGATGGTGAAAACATACGCACGGGGGGTGGTTCCTCGACCACTGGAGGTGCCTCGGTCTCCATTGGTGCTGGCTGAGGCTCAGGAGTGGGCTGAGATACCCCGGCTTCATCGCCCTCATCTTCGGCTATCTCTGGAGCTGGTAACACTAAAGCAAAAACCCCTGTCCGAACCATACAGACCATGCCCAACAACCTCATCGTCTCCAGGCTCAGGGGAGCAGGTATACTCATCTTCTCAGCCCCGTGAATCGAGTCCAAGAGACCCATGCCCAATACTAATCTCGTGATGTAAGGGCTCGAGAAGATCGCTCCCAATCTAGTATACTACCCCTGATGTCTGATGTACTCGGCCATGATGTGCCCTAAGTGAATCGGTGCGCGCTGCACCATTGAGTACAAGTACAAAAATTCCTATCGGCTCAGAACACAAGTGCTATCACCATGGCCATTCACCAACATACTCATGATGGCATATAAATATTTGTATGCAGGTCGGGAAAGGCACATGGCCTTGGACACCCCCGGCTCGTTCTGACCCTGACCATATAGCACTCTGTAAGCTCTGTGCGGGGTCAAGGTTCTAGGATAATCAGTCGGTAACTGAGCATACTCCTCCGTATCTGTGAATGCATCCACATACAAGCCAAGTAGAAGCGGAAAAGCGAGTAGCGCTCAAGCTATGGTGGTGTCCAAGTACTGACAGGCCGAATGGTGTCCAAACTGTCGAAGCTCGCGTATGATCTATCAAACTCAAATGATGATAGCACCTCCAGTGCAAACTCTCGGATGGCTGCCTCTCTAATCGTCAATAACTGTCACCAACCACCTGCTAAAATGAGATCCTCGACCTAATTAGCGAACTCATCTCCCTGCTGTAGATCTCTCAGTATACTCGTGTCCAGGAATCGAGTCTGTTCGAACCGGAGTCTCAACAAGTGCTCATAGCGAACCTGATGCTCTAGAATCGCGAAACTCATGCCCTCAGGCTCAGGGCATGACTCACGCGGCCTCTTATCAGCTTGCTTCTTCAACCGAGGTTCCATAATCTGCAAAATTTGAAATGAAATCGATCAAACAAGTTGATAAAATAACGCTGCAAAAATCCACACGGTCGTGTGGAATTTCGGCAAGCCCGTGTGGATCACGGGGCGTGAAAACCGCACGGCCGCGCTCCAAGAATCCAAAAATACACTGTGAAATCACTTCTACTTCGTTCTAAACATAAATCATCTTTCTAATTGAAGAAACAAAGCATTATTAACCAGATTAATCGATGGAAACCAAGAATTGGCAAAGAAAATGATAAATAGGGCTTACCGACGAGATGGAATGAGAAAAGGAAGAACCGGCCGGAAAACCGCGCAAAAATCCTACAAAATTGGCGCTATGGAGTCGGAGACTGATGTGAGAATGTTTCCATATGAATAGAGGAAGTGAAGAGGGAGAGAAAATAATCTTCTTTAAAAAGAACTCGCCCCCCTTGGCGTTCTGTGTATCCACACGGGCGTGTGGAAATTGCCCACGCCCGTACGCCTCATTACAAGAGAGCCACAGGGGCGCTCTCGGGAAAACAGTCCTTCGACTCTAACTACTATCGCACGGTCATGTGGAAAATACCCACGCCCGTGCGCCTGACCCACATGGGTAGCCGCACGCCCCTGTGGCTTCCCTAAACATCCGGGAAATTCTGCACGGGCGTGGACATTCACATGCCCAACTCACAGGGGCAGCCACACGCCCCTGTGTTTTCTTGGGATGGAGAGAACTCCTCCGCCGCATTTCACACGGGCGTGTGGAAATTACCCATGCCCGTGTGTGGTTCACAAGGTCGCCCACAGGGGCCAGTCCACGCCCCTGTGTGCTCTCGTGATAATCCGCCCAACTCTGTAGGAATTCACACGCCCATGCCGAAATTACCCACGGGCGTGTGACAGTCACATTGTCATTCACAGAGGCAGCCGCACGCCCCTGTGCCTTCTCCGGATGAGCTCGCAATACAATTCAGCGGGCGTGTGGAAATTCCACACGCGCATGCGTTCCTTCGGATGCCTTAGAAAAATCTGCAGGCTCTGCAGAAATTTTCTGAACATGTTTACATACTCAGAGCCTTCCCTAGTATGCGAGTTTCACCAGCGAAAAACATGGAATAAAGCTCAAACGACATAACTTCTCCAATTCCACATGAAAAGACACGATGAATATTCAAAGTTCGCAAGAAAATCTCAGCACAAGCATCTAAAAATCAAGACACCAACACTTAACAATTTATTCATGCAAACAAACTAAACTAGAAGATAAGAAAACAGTAAATACTTGGGTTGCCTCCAAAGAAGCGCTTGTTTTAAGTCACTAAGCTAGACGTACCTCTTCTTTACCTTATGGAGGCTTGATAAGAGTATGTTCCTCCCGACTAGACATTGCATAGCTACTTCCCTTAAACCAAAAATCTGCTTGCTGGGGCAGAATATTTGTTGGAGAGTCCAACAATCTTACCTTTAGCCTATAAGGAAACAATTTAGGTTGGGAATTGTCTAATCTCAACAACATCATACTCGTTCCGCCCCATTTCTGCATTGTCATTCACTACCACATTTTCTCTACAAGGAACTTGACTTGCTTTCTCAAATACTTGTTGTTCCTTGGAGAGTGTGTCAAGTATCCCTCCTAATTGATGCTCAAGGTTTTTATAGGAGGCTTCATGACATCTTCGTGTGGTCTCCATATTTTGGGCGCTGACATTGGATGCTTCAATAAAGTTAGCTAATACTCTTTGTAACTGAAGTGCATCCTCGCCGAGTATCTCACCCCTTTCACGTTCGTCTTGAGGTGCCACCCAATGTTGTTCACCATTATTCCATAATAAGTTTGGGTAGCCCACTTCAATTGGATGATATACGTTGTAACATGGAATGTTTTGTTGTCATGAACAAACAATTCTATCAACCTTTTTACTGAGAGCTTCGACCTGAAAATATAGAGCAACGACTGGGTCAATCATCATTTAAAATCCTTGCAAGAAAAAGTAAAACATAACAACAGAAACAAATAAGAATGATGGAAGAATAAGAAAGTGTGAAATAGAATGAATGATAAATACCTAAGAAAACAAAGTGCAAAGTATCTCTAAACGCCTACTCCCTTGCAAAGGCGCCAAAAACTTGACAAGGCCCCCTTGCGTATATCCCGCAAGTGCACGGGTTTGTCGAAGTAATAATCCCAGATGAGCAGGTATCGAATCCACAGGGAGTACGAAATAAAAACACTTAATCGCTTCTTAGCTATGTGAAAAAAATCAATAGTGATAAATGTGACAATGATTCAATTCTCAAAAAGTAAAAATCGGCAAGTAAGAGAGCACGAGTAAAGGACAAGGTAAGGCAACCGATAAAGATGGGGGTACTACGATAATGCTTCGCCTAGGATGATCGCTTCAAGTGCAAGAACCCTCTATTATGCTTCCTAATCAATGCAATAGTGAGTTATGGAAATCCTTCATTACATAGTCCCAAATCTAAGGTCAACTATGCCTAACTCTATACATGTCCCGGAGGAGAAATCGAACAATCTCAACACCTCGCACTCGCATAGAGTTGCAATGAGCTTTAGGGATTCCAAGTGATAAATCTCTTCCTAATTATAGACCTAACCCTTTGGTCCAGGTGGAAGGTCCCTGACCACGATTAAGCCCTAGATACTAAGATCACCTCAACGCTTCACTCCGTTGTACTCGCAACTAAGCCCCAGCGGAGGGTCATCCCTTGGACTATTCACTTTATTATGGCCGCAAAGAACTCGAGGAACGGAGGTAGAATCTATCACGTCAGAGGGGAAAGGAGACGCTCCTGTACCTCTCAACTCACCTTCTCAACCCTCTCCAACCTAGCCTTGTCTAACACTCGTGGTGTGTCACTCACTCACAAGATTACCTAAAAGAACTCTCAACCCTAGTGTCACTGTAGGGGAAATGTTCATACAATCAAGAATTCAAGGTTGGAACTCACAATAAACATCAATTAATTGAAAGCATAATAAAGAGATTCAATGAAATAAATACATCCTAGGGTTCACAAATACCCAAGTACCCACTAGGGGTTTAGCTCTCCATGGAGCTAAGTACAATCAAATAAATAGCATGTAAAAGAAATGAATCCATAAAGAAACCCCCTCGATGGTCTTGTGGAGAGTCCTCTACTCGTCGTCCAACGATTCCCTCGTCCGGTATAGGATACGCCTCGACGGATGCTCCCCTACCAACCTTCTTCCTAAGGAATGACGATGTCGGAGCCATAGAACCTCTCCAAAACCCTAGCCAATACCCCTCAAAACCCTAGCCGAAGCCCTCTCTCAAGTTGGCGAAAAGATGGTGAAAAGAATGCTGAAATCGTGGCTGAATTAGTTTTAAATAGGGCTGGAGTCAGGTGACTACACGGGCCTGTGGATTTTTCACACGTCTATGTGGAATTTCCACATGGTGATGGATAATTTCCACACGCCCATGTGGATTCTCTGAATTCCTATTTTCTCAGCCAGTTGTGAACAGTACTGCTACAATACCTTGCCTGAATAGCTTCCCTAATCCATACTTTCATCGGGGTAACGCAAACGGGCACACGTTCACGTCGTGAATCACTTGCTTCTTCAATGATAGACAAGTTGGTGGAGCTCTTGTTCTATGTGCATAAGTCGGAATGCTCGAGTGTGACCGCCCTTGTGCCCTATCCAACTAGAATACGAGGAGGTTGGCACACACTCTAGCATCTCACACCCGACCTATGTCTTCGCGTTTGAACCTTAGCAAGATTTCCTCCAAAATTGGTGCATTACGATCCACATTGGCTTCTTTCCTTCAAACTCAGCCTCACAACCCTACCTGCACGAAAGTAACATAAAAACACACATATTAGTGTAAAACCCAGAGAAAAGTAATGTTCAACATAAGGAATGAACGCTTCGCATTCATATCATACAAGCACTTATCATGTTGCTATAGTGATTTGCTAAAGTGCTTCACCAAAATACTCCCGAATCCACACTTTTCATCGAGGCCACATAAACGGGCACACATCCATGCAAAAGATCGCTTCGTGTCTTCAACTAAACCATATTGACGAAGATCTTGATAATCTTGCACAAGTCGGAACACATAATTATGACTGCCTTTGTGCCCCTCCAAATTATATATTCGCTCGAGCATAATGGAGGTTGGCACACACTCACATGACTTTACTCACAAATTGTATCTTCACATTTGTTCACTCTAAGACTTCATCAACAAATGCATCCATGATCTACTTTTGGTTCATTTCTTCAACAATTGCCTTCATAATAACCCTTCATCCACAAAAGAACACAAATACACATGAATAAGCGATAAAATCTGAGAAAGTAATGCTAAATATAAGAAAAGAATACTTTGTATTACTAATATACAAGCACTTATCAACTGCTACAGTACTTCGCCAAAATACTCCCTAATCCACTCTTATGATTGATGCCACATGAATGGGCACATATCCATGTGGTAGATCGCGTTGCATCTTCAATGAAATCACATTGACGAAGATCTTACTAGTATTGCACAAGACGAAACCCATGACTGTGACTGCCTTTATGCCCCTCTATTTTATGTATTCGCTTGAGTACAATGGAGGTTGGCACACACCCACATGAATTTGTGCACAACTTGTGTCTTCACATTTGTTCCATCCAAGAACTTCATCAACAAATGCATCCATGGTCTACTTTTGGTTCCTTTCTTCCATAATTGTCTCCACAACCCTACATACACAAAAGAACACATATATTCACGAATAAGCGATAAAATTTGAGAAAAGTAAAGCTCAATGTAAGAAAAAAATACTCTGTATTACTTATACACAAGCACTTATCAATAACTATTGTTTCATGCACATCAAGTTTTGCAATTACGCAAAGCAAGCTTAACTATGACAATCCACACACCAATTTTTACCTAAGTAACTATACACATCAAACACATCAGGTTATGGAAACACAAGGTTAAACACAAGAACCAAAAGAACTCCGTAAATCATGAAGAGTATAAGTGTTTAAGCATACAAAGTAGCAAAGTTCGCACCACAGGGCACTGTGGCCGGCTAGCCCCTCATGGGTGTGTACACCATGGAGAAGATAAAACTAGATCCCGAATAAGAAGACATAACTCCCTTCTCTTTGAGATTTGCCTCCAATGTTGAGCTCCTTGTTCTAGCACCACTTTCCTTGTACCTCTAACTTGTTCCTTTATGCCTTAGAAGGTGTAGATAAGCTTAATCTTCGCCCTCATCAAAGTCCTCCCGGTGGAGATGAAGATCCCCAAACTAAGATGATGATGAAACCCTAAAAATTGGAGTTCTAAAGAGGAATTTTGGGCTCTACATGGTCTGTGCACGATCGTGTCCAGACCATGTCATGTTGACAGAAAATTGAGTAAAAAAGAGTGTCTCTGCCAGGAAATTTCTGTGGAAGGGACACGATCGTGTCCTGACCGTGCAATTCTGTGTTACGATCGTGTCAGGGGTACCCAGTGCGCATCAATAATTCTTCAATAAAATCACCTATGGCGTGGAATTTTTGGAGGCACGGGCACGATCTTGTCTTGACCGTGTTAAGCCTGAAAGTGTCCTTTTACACAGAATTCTTGCTTGATCAACATTGGACTAAGAACTTCTGAGGGTTTGACATGAGGGTGTCTAGCCCATGTCAAACTTGAGTACTTGAACTCCTTTTGAATATCTTTTTGTTTTCTTCCCGAATTCACTCCAAAATCTATTGAGCCCCCTATTTCTACACATATAACAAAATTACCCATAATAACATTGCTCATGTATTAAAGTAAACTTGAGAATAAGAAAAATGATGAATTTCGGATATGAAAACATGTATACAAAGTGCACTCATCACACGGTTCGAGAGCTTGTCGATGTGGAGGTTAGAGTTGACTTCTTACTATTTATGTTCCCGTCCGGCGAGATATTACACTTGAGGTCCTTGCCTAGTTCTCCTTTGATCGTTCACACACTAATTTTGACAAGGAAAACACTATTTATTTCTGAGCTCTTGGTCATCCCTATGGTATGTCTTTAACTTAGTTCTCATTCTTGTTGGGCTTATATGATGGAGATTACATTGGCATGAAAGAGTATGCATAGCTTTCCACCGACTATCCTACTGGTCTCACTCTGGGACGTGTGTTTTGAGACGTATGTAGCCATTATCGGTTTGTTCCTAGCCAATCAAAGGCCTCTTATCTCTTATGACCAGCCCACAGCTACATCCATGCTATTCTTAGCAGGTCGGTGATAGGGCATGGTGATGGTACTGGCTCACTTAGCTAGTTGGATCTTCTCTATCTCCATTCAATGACTCAGAGAGAGCCCCTTCATCTTGAGTATATTGTGGTTGACTATCTTTACCACCAAAGTCAGTATTTATAGATAAGGGCACTCTTCGCCAGACCATACATCTTGTGACTTCTCTTGAAAATGGGTTTTCTTACCTCTATTCAAGGGGAGAAGAAGAACAGTACCCCTGTACCTTTGGGATTAGTTACACTTTGACTGATGCATATTGCAAGATGGACTAGCATAGGTGGATACGCCTAGTGGAGCCTGATAAACGCCTAACTGTATGTATTTTATATGTATATACTTGTGACTATTTATATATAGATCGATGAATTATTGTCGTTTGGATGGTTTAATCGATCTTATTCATGTTATAGGTAATGAGGATGCCTAGGTGAGCTCGACAACTCAAAAGAGAAGGAAAATGACAAAAAAAAAAGGCATTTTAAAGGCCCGAGTGCTGTAGTAACACTGTACCAGCTACTATAGCATGAAGAACTTAAGAAACAGCAAGGTCTCGAGTTTCATTGACTGGATTTCTGATGACTATGAAGACACCCATGAACTAGATGAAAAATGTACAATACTATAGCAATTTCACTGTATCGATACTGTAGCATTTTACTGTACCACTTCATGAATTTTCGGTGAATTCCCAAGGCTTTGACGGCCTCCTTCGCGCTTATGAAGAAGGCCTTAAAGCCAACCCGAGAACACTTTAAAAGAGTGGTTAGGGCTTCTTTGAGAAGTTCTTTGGCCATCATTTCCCCACCATCAACTTCTAGGGATTCAAGGTGTTGGAGAAGGCATATCTAAGAAGCAAGATGATAAGTGTCTAAATGTAGAAGTTTTTATATATATATCGTATTCATTTTGCATGTATTTTGTGATGTTTGATGCATGTTTTGCGCTTAATTGTCTACTATTTACTTTGTAGGGCATAAGAAAGCCATGGAGAAGAAGAAGATATCATTTAGGCAAAAAGAGAAGAAAACAACAATTTCATACCACCCAGTATGGGGGCTATATGCACTGTAGCAGTGGGATGAAATTGAAGCTGTCTGCCCAGATTTTCATACCACCCCCATACCACCAAGTAGGGGGGCCGTATGGAGGCTGTATAGACCCCATATGCACCTTGTATGGAGCGCGAATCTAGATTATTTGAGTGCTATACGATCCCTATATGACCCCTATATGACCCGTATGCCATGAGGGGTATAAATGCTGACTTTTAGGGCAGAACAAGGTACTTTTCTAGACATGTTTTGAGAGACCACTTGGGAGGCTTTGAGTGACCTTGGGAAGAAGAAGAAGGGCAAGGAAACGAGGAGATCATCAAAGGCCAAGGTCAAGGGTTCTCAAGGCAAGAAGGCAACATCATTCAAATTGGAGATCAACCCCGATTTGAAGAAAGGAGACCTGAGCTAGAGGAAGTGTCATTCGGCATTCCTTTGGCGGGGGAAGCATCATTCGGCACATTCTCTACCTCCTCCTCCATCATTTCATCTAGGGAGTGTCATCTATGCTTTTTGCTTAGTGTTTTTGCTTGATTGTGTTGTTTGTTGTGGGATGATGACACTAGACCCCCAATGCCACGGGTGTTAGTTAACCTTGGGGGGTTATCTTGTATTTTGGATGATTACTTGTTAATTCCATGCTTGGGTTATTTTGAGATTTAACCCATTGTTTTCATGATAAGTGCTACACTAAGGAGAAATCCATAGCTCTTTTATGAGTGATGCATGTAGATGTGACACTGCTCACATGTATTAGATCATGAATGGATTAGAAGGGGATACTTGTATCATCACACCAAGAAATTGGGTGTTTGTAGCCCTCCATGTTAGGTTTGAGCCGAAGAAGACTAGGTTTACTCCTATTTGAGATTTTCTTCTACTTAATGCAATCATAGGAATGTGGATTTGGAAGGAATTCCTATCAATGTTCATATGGGATTAGGGTTCAATCACCAAGAAATCGGGTTGTTCTAATCTAGAAATCTCTTGGTCCAATTTACCCTTGCATCTTTTAATCATCATCCATGTTTCATGATAAACCCTCAAGGGGATCCACATCCATAGGCCTTTGCATTACATTGATTTTCTTGCTTGCTCATTGCTTGTTCTCTCTAATTTGTTGGTAATCTTGTATTTAGTTTTAATTGCATCTAGTAGAGTAAATCCCATCACTTGAGATCTTAGGCTAGATAATAGCTCGAGAAGGAGTAATAGGAGATCCTTAGCCCCATGGAATACGATCCTTGTGTCTTCACACGAGGTATTACTTGACGATCACGTACACTTGCGGGGAAGCAATCATAAGATCAAGGGAAAGAAGAAGGTTGCTATCAAGAGATCATCTAGGAGCTTGCCAGCGTGGTTTGACAAGTTCTTATCACTATCCTCTAGTCAACGAATCTAAGGGAGTTTGTCTACGATTTTGCTCATACTTGTTTTGTATCTTGAGATATCTCTCTTATTCATGTTGAACTAGACTCTCAAGGTTACCGGGTATTCGGTGAAACTTGGGATGAACTTACTTGTATCGATGTTGTGATTTACTTCTAGTGCTTTTGGTTTGGTTTGTGGTTCTTGCTATGTGTTCTTTGATGTTTTGGATTACATGAGAACTCTGTGGTTCAAATTCTAGGTTGTACTTGGATGCATGGGATGCACCCTTGTATTAGAATCACATACCTTGAAAGGGATACATGAACCAATACACCGATGGATTCTGTTATTTGGCACCCCTCCAACCATTAGGGATGAACCTAAGCATTATGTTTGACCCTAATTAGAGATTTCCCTAAGTGTAATGCAATCATAGGAGGATTTGGGCAGAAGCTATTCATACCCAATACTTGTATGGGATTAGGAGTTATGACCGTGACCATCAGGGTAACCTACTTTAGGATGTCTCTTGGCCCAGAACCACCATTTTCTATGTATTTCTCGCATCCTTCTAGCTTTAGCAGTCCCGAGGGGATCCTCACCCAGGGAGCTCGCTCTTTCATTGTTACTCGCTCTTAATTTGCTTATGTGGTGAGCCTTAGTCCATTTGTTCATAGTTTTATCATTTGTTATTTTCTTACTTTGTTTTAAATTTACCCTTTTTTAGACTAGACAATGCCGTCTAAGGGGATATAATAGCAGCTCTTAGGACCTCAGGGAATATGATCCTCTCATGCTTGTGCGAAGGTATTACTTGATGACTTGTGGATCTTAGTCAGAGATATCTTTCAAGGAGTGTGGGGAAGATGCTTGATCAAAATATAGACACACCACCTAAGAGAGAGCACAGGAAGCATCATTCGTTCTAGATACCTCTCCTACTCGAATTCACGATCATCTAGCGAGACTCTAGCCAATTGTGGTCACTATCTTTGAGAACCAGGCACAGATTCTAGAGTGCCTTGATCTTATTCAACAGACTTTAGATGAGGACATCGCCTCTGACTCACCGGCAGCACCAACACAGGAAGCCGATGCTTGAGGCATCCCACTCATGAGACTTTCTTTTATTTTCTTATCATTTATTTCTATTGTTGTTATTTTATCTTTTAGACTTGTGTACTCATAAAGGTTTCACCTTCTGAAAGTTATCTTCATGCTTTATTTTGTTTGTGCGAGTTGTGATTTATTGGCTTTATCTATATAAATTTGTACATCTTTTCAATTTTTTGTTGAGCTTCACTGAACCCCTTTTATTCGGGGTGTAATGATTAGTGCTTGTGTATTAGTAATATGAAGTATTCTTTCTCTTATGATGAGCATTTCTTTTCTCAGATTTTATCGCTAATACATGTGTTTTTGTGTTCTTTTGTGCATGTAGGTTTGTGGAGCCAAATGTAGAGGAAGGAAGCCAAAGTAGATTGCGATTACACATTATTAATGGAATCTTGGAGTGAACTAACGTGAATACACAAGTTGTGCTCGAAATACGTGAATGTGTACCAACCTCCATGTTCTCAAGCAATTACATGGTTTGGAGGGCACAAAAGGCGGTCACATTTGTGTATTCGACATGTGTATGCTAGCAAGATCTTCATCAATGTTATCCCTTATTGAAGAAGCAACGCGATCTACGGTATAGACGTGTGCCCGTTTATGTTTCCTCAAGGAAAAGTGTGGATTCAGGGAGTGTTGTTTTTGGTGGAGTACTATAGCAATCATCGTAGCAAATCATCTGTAGTAATTCTTATAGCGATTCTTTGTTCATAGGGGCGTAAAAAATTAGATTCACTGTAGATTCACCTTTGGCATGTGGAAATTCAAACGCCAGTGTGGATTCCCGATTCCAGCCCTTTATCTGTGACTTGTACTGATTTGGGAATCTTTTTTTCTATCTTTTCTCCATCTTTTCCACAACTTTGGAGAGGCCTGCTGCTAGGGTTTAGAGGTGCTTTAGCAAGGTTTTTGGAGTGGTTCTACAGCCATGGACACCGCGTTCCTTTGGAAGAGAGTTATTGGGGAAGCTTTTCAGTGCGACATCGATCCGATTAAGTGTGCCCTAGGCTTGACAAGGGAACTTTTGAAGAGGGACGAGGCTACTCCACAAGACCATCAACATCAATATCGAGGGGGTTTTACTTATGGATTGCATGTTTTTACTTTAGATTCATTATTGATTGTATCTTGCTCCATGGAGTGGTAAACCCCTAGTGAGTAATTGGACTTTTGAACCCTAGGATGTTATTATTTTATTGACCATTTATTATGCTTTTATTAATTGATGTCTTTAATTGAGTTCCAATCTTGAATGCTTATTGAATGACTTCTCCCATAGAGTGACCCTAGGGTTGAGAGTCTACATCGGTAGTCCTTGTGAGTGGTGACACACCATGAGGGATTAGATAAAGCAAGATTGGAAAGGGGTTGAGAAGGGGTAAGTCGAGGGAGGTAGCATAGCGTCCCCTTTCCCCTTCGTTATGATTAATCCCACCACCATGTTCCAAGAGTTCTGTGCGGTAACAATAGTTTGAAGTGCTAAGAGAGGAACTCCTCTGGAGCTTAGTTCTGCGAAACAGCAGTGAAGCGTTGAAGTAATCTTTAGTCTGGGGCTTAATTGTGACTAGGGGTCTTTCGCCTGGACCAAACGGTTAGACCTATATTAGAGAATAGGGTTTATTACTTGGAATCCCTAGAGCTTCTTGTAATTGTATGCAGTGTGAGGTGTTGAGACTGATTGATTTCCCCATCGTGGCATAGTGTAGAGTTAGTCACGGTATATTTTAGGATTTCCGTGACTCATTATGCATCAGTTAGGAGACATAATAGTTGGTCTTACACTTGAAGCAATAATCCTAGGGGGAGTAATGTCCGAGTGCTCCACTTTCTATCAATTGCCTTTCCTCTCATTTTATTGCGCCTCTCTTTCTTATTTTCTTTAGTTCTTTTCATATACAATTTGTTCAGACCACTATTGATTCATCTTTAGTTTAGTTAAATAGAAATTGTTGTGTTTCTTATCACTATTCCCTGTGGATTCGACTACCCACTCACCAGAGTATTATTACTTCGACAAACCCGTGCACTTGCTGGTCACAGGCAAGGGCTATGCCATGTTTTTGGTGCCGTTGCCGGGGAATAGGCGTTTTAGAAGAACTTTGCTATTTTAACTATTCACCATTTATTCTATTTCACATTTTGTTATTCTATCATTGTTCTGATTTGTTTTTCTTTCTTTGGTTGTTGCTCTAGGTTATGACCCGAGGGAACCATTCAACATTGGTTGAAGGAGATCCAGAACTCGAACGAACACTTCGTAGAAGGGGTAAAGAACCTATTCAAAAACGGAATCATTCAACTAAAATAGAGGGTGAAGGATCTGAAAAAATGGCTGAACAAGAGGGCCAACAAAGAACTCTTTCAGATTTTGTTAGACCTACTATTCATGGAACACAATCGAGCATTGTGAGGCCACCGGTAGCAGCCAAAAATTTTGAGTTGAAGCTGGTCTTTATTTAGATGGTTCAACAGTCCACACAATTTAATGGGTTAGCTGATGAAGACCGGTTAGCTGATGAAGACCCGAACAATCATATTGAGAACTTCCTTGAAATGTGTGACATGTTGAAGATTAATGGTGTTTCTGATGATGCAATTCACTTGAGGGCTTTCCCATTCTCTTTGAAAGGAAGGGCCAAATAATGGCTGCATTCATTACCTAGAGCTTCCATCACAACATGGAACAAAATGATATTTTAGGATTTCCTTGACTCATGATGCATCAGTTAGGAGACATAATAGTTGGTCTTACACTTGAAGCAATAATCCTAGGGGGAGTAATGTCCGAGTGCTCCACTTTCTATCAATTGCCTTTCCTCTCATTTTATTGCGCCTCTCTTTCTTATTTTCTTTAGTTCTTTTCATATACATTTTGTTCAGACCACTATTGATTCATCTTTAGTTTAGTTAAATAGAAATTGTTGTGTTTCTTATCACTATTCCCTGTGGATTCGACTACCCACTCACCAGAGTATTATTACTTCGACAAACCCGTGCACTTGCTGGTCACAGGCATGGGGTATGCCAAGTTTTGGTGCCGTTGCCGGGGAATAGGCGTTTTAGAAGAACTTTGTTATTTTAAATATTCACCATTTATTTTATTTCACATTTTCTTATTCTATCATTGTTCTGATTTGTTTTTCTTTCTTTGGTTGTAGCTTTAGGTTATGACCCGAGGGAACCCTTCAACATTGGTTGAAGGAGATCGCGAACTTGAACGAACACTTCGTAGAAGGGGTAAAGAACCTATGCAAAAACGGAATCATTCAGGTAAAATAGAGGGTGAAAGATCTGAAAACATGGCTAAACAAGAGGGCCAACGAAGAACTCTTTCAGATTTTGTTAGACCTACTATTCATGTGACACAATCGAGCATTGTGAGGCCACCGTGTAGACCCAAAATTTTTGAGTTGAAGCTGGTCTTTATTTAGATGGTTCAGCAGTCCACACAATTTAACGGGTTAGGGCGATGAAGACCTGAACAATCATATTGAGAACTTCCTTGAAATGTGTGACATGTTGAAGATTAATGGTGTTTCTGATGATGCAATTCACTAGAGGGCTTTCCCATTCTCTTTGAAAGGAAGGCCAAATAATGGCTCCATTCATTACCTAGAGCTTCCATCACAACATGGAACGAAATGGTATTTTACAATTTCCGTGACTCATTAAGCATCATTTAGGAGACATAATAGTTGGTCTTAAAATAAGTGCTTGTGCGATATGAATGCAAAGTGTTCATTCCTTATGTTGAGCATTACGTTTCTCAGGTTTTTACACTAATATGTGTGTTTTTATGTTACTTTTTATGCGAGTAGGGTTTGTGAGGCCGAGTATGAAGGAAATAGGCCAATGTGGATCATAATGCACTTATTTTTGGAGGAGATCTTGCTAAAGTTCAAGCGAAAACATAGGGCAGGTGTGAGATGCTAGAGTGTGTGCCAACCTCCTCGTATTCGAGTGAGCACATCCATTTTGGAGGGAGCACAGAGGCAGTCACACTCGAGCATTCCGACCTATGCATATAAGAACAAGAACCCCACCAACATGTATATCATTGAAGAAGCAAGTGATTCACAACATAAACGTGTGCCCGTTTGCATTACCCCGATGAAAATATGGAATTGGGGAAGTTATTCGGTCGAAGACTATAGCGAGACATTCTGACAATATGCGAGCATGTCTTTCATGGCGACCATTTGTTCACGGTAGCAGAAATCAGAGAAATAGAGAATCCACACGGGCGTGTGGAAATTATCCATGGCCGTGTGAAAATTCCGCACGGGCGCGTGTACCGTCCGTGCCCGTGGAGTCGCCCAATTCCAGCCCTATTTAAAGCCGATTCAGCCCCGATTTTGGTATTCCTTTATCCATCTTTTCCCCAACTTGCGAGAGGGCTTCTGCTAGGGTTTCGAGGGGTATTGGCTAGGTTTTTGGAGAGGTTCTATGGCTCCGACATCACGCGTCATTTGGAAGAAGGTTATTGGGAGAGCTTTCGTCGGCATCGATCCGGCGAGGTGTATCCTAGGCCGGACAAAGGATCGCTTGCGACGAGTAGAAGACTTTCCACAAGACCATCGACATGACCATCGAGGGGGTTTCTTTATGGATTCATTGCTTTTACATTCAATTTCTTTGATTGTACTTAGCTCCATGGAGAGCTAAACCCCTAGTGGGTACTTGGGTGATTGTGAACCCTAGGATGTATCCGTTTCATTGAACTTCTTTATTATGCTTTCAATAAATTGATGTTTATTGTGAGTTCCAACTTTGAATGCTTGATTGTATGAACATTTCCCCTAGAGTGACACTAGGGGTTGAGAGTTCTTGTTGGTAACCTTGTGAGTGAGTGACACACCATGAGCGTTAGACAAAGCTAGGTTGGAGAGGGTTGAGAGGGTGAGTCGAGAGAGTGCAGGGAGGCGTCCCACTTTCCTCTACGATGTGATAGATTCTACCTCCGTTCCTCGAGGGTCTTTTGCGGTTATAATAGAGTGAATGGTCTAAGGGATGAATCTCGCTTTGGGGGCTTAGTTGCGGCGTGCTGCAGGTGAAGCGTTGAGGGGATCTTAGTATCTAGGGCTTAATTGTGGTTAGGGAACCTTCCGCTTTGGACCAAATGGTTAGATCTATAATTAGGGAAGAGATTTATCACCGGAATTCCTAGAGCTCATTGCAACTTTATTCGAGGTGCAAGATTGAGAGGTTATTTAATCTCTCCTCCGAGGATATGAATAGAGTTAGGCATAGTTGACCTTAGATTTGGGACTATGTATGTAAGGATTTCCACGACTCACCATTGCATTGATTAGGAAGCATAATAGAGAGTTCTTGCACTTGAAATGATTATCCTAGGTGAAGCATCATCCGAGTACCCCATCTTTATCGATTGCCTTACAACCTCCTTACTTTTGCTCTCTTACTTGTTGCTTTTAATTGTTGAGAATTGAATCATTGTCACACTTATCATTGTTGATATTCCACATAGCTAATAATTGAATTAAGTGTCTTTACTCCCTACTCCCTGTGGATTCGATACCCGCTCACCCAGGATTATTACTTCGATAAACCCGTGGACTTGCGGGATATACGCAAGGGGATCTTGTCACTTACACTTGAAGCAATAATCCTAGGGGGAGCAATGTCCGAGTGCTCCACTTTCTATCAATTTCCTTTCCTATCATTTTATTACCCCTCTCTTTCTTATTTTCTTTAGTTCTTTTCATATAGATTTTGTTCACACCACTATTGATTCATCTTTACTTTAGTTAAAAAGAAATTGTTGTGTTTCTGATCACTATTCCCTATGGATTCGACTACCCACTCCCCAGAGTATTATTACTTTGACAAAGCCGTGCACTTGCGGGTCACATGCAAGGGGCATGTCAAGTTTTTGGTGCCGTTGCCGGGGAATAGGCGTTTTAGAAGAACTTTGTTATTTTAACTATTCACCATTTATTCTATTTCACATTTTCTTATTCTATCATTGTTCTAATTTGATTTTTCTTTCTTTTGGTTGTAGCTCTAGGTTATGACCCGAGGGTACCCTTCAACATTGGTTGAAGGAGATCCGAACTTGAGCGAATACTCGTAGAAGGGGTAAAGAACCTATGCAAAAAGCGGAATCATTCGAGCTAAAATAGAGGGTGAAGGATATGAAAACATGGCTAAACAAGAGGGCCAATGAAGAACTCTTTGAGATTTTTTTAGACCTACTATTCATGGGACACAATCGAGCATTGTGAAGCCACCAGTAGTGACCAGAATTTTGAGTTGAAGTTGGTCTTTATTTAGATGGTTCAACAGATCCACACAATTTAAGGGGTTAGCTGATGAAGATACGAACAATCATATTGAGAATTTCCTTGAAATGTGTGACATGTTGAAGATTAATGGTGTTTCTGATGATGCAATTCACTTGAGGGCTTTCCCATTCTCTTTGAAAGGAAGGGCCAAATAATGGCTCCATTCGTTACCAAGAGTTTTGACAAGATCCCCTTGTGTATATCCCGCAAGTGCACGGATTTGTCGAAGTAATAATCCCGGGTGAGCGGGGTCGAAATCCACATGAAGTAGGGAGTAAGGACACTTAATTTCGATTCTTAGCTATGTGGAGTATCAACAATGATAAGTGTGATAATGATTCAATTCTCAACAATTAAAAAGCAACAAGTAAGAGAGCAAAAAGTAAGGAGGAGGCAAGGCAATCGATAAAGATGGGGTACTCGGGATGATGCTTCACCTAGGAAAAAAGCGTTTCAAGTGCAAGAACTCTCTATTATGTTTCCTAATCAATGCAATGGTGAGTCATGGAAATCACTTACATACATAGTCCCAAATCTAAGGTCGACTATGCTAACTCTATTCATGTCCTTGATGAGAGATTAAATAACCTCTCAACCTCACACTTTCGAATAAAGTTTGCAATGAGCTCTAGGGATTCAAGTGATAAATCGCTTCCCTAATTATAGACCTAACCCATTTGGTCCGAGCGGAAGGTCCTAGCCACAATTAAGCCTTAGATACTAAGATCCCTCAGCGCTTCACTCCATTGCACGCGCAATTAGGCCCCAGCGGGAGGTTCATCCCTTAGACCATTCACTCTATTATGGCTGCAAAGAACTCAAGGAGCTGAGGTAGAATCTATCACGTCGGAGGGAAAGGTGACGCTCCTGTACCTCTCGACTCACTCTCTCAACCCTCTCCAACCTAGCTTTGTCTAACGCTCGTGGTGTGTCACTCACTCACAAGGTTACCAACAAGAACTCTCAACCCTAGTGTCACTGTAGGGGAAATGTTCATACAATCAAGCATCAAGGTTGGAACTCATAATAAACATCAATTTATCGAAAGCATAATAAAGAAGTTCAAAGAAACGAATACATCCTAGGGTTCACAATCACCCAAGTACCCACTAGGGGTTTAGCTCTCCATGGAGCTAAGTACAATCAAAAGAAATTGAATGTAAAAAGCAATGAATCCATAAAGAAACCCCCTCGATGGTCATGTCGATGGTTTTGCGGAGGGAGTCCTCTGCACTAGTCGTCCAAGGATTCCCTCGTCCGAGGTATAGGATACGCCTCGACGGAGCTCTCCTACCAACCTTCTTCCTAAGGGAATGATGATGTCGAGCCATGAGAACCCCTCCAAAACCTTGGCCAATACCCTCAAAACCCTAGCGAGACCCTCTCTCAAGTAGGGGAAAAAGATGGAGAAAAAGAATACCAAAAATCGGGGCTAAATCGGCTTTAAATAGGGTGGAATCGGGCAACTCCACAGGGCGTGGGACGCTACAGCACGTCTGCGAGGGAAATTTCCACAGGCGTGGATAATTTTCTACACGCCCTAGTGGATTCTCTGCTTCTCCGATTTCTCGGCCGGTGCGAACATCTGCACTGCTGATGAGTGCTTTGCAGTTGTTCTCACTAGAGTGCTACTGCTCTGAGTCTTCGACACTGAAATAACTTCCCAATTCCATACTTTCATTGGGGAGTACGCATAGCGGGCACACGTTCACGTCTTGAATCACTTGCTTCTTCAATGATATACATGTTCGTGGGGTTCTTGTTCTTATATGCATAGGTCGGAATGCTCGGAGTATTCTGCCTTTGTGCCCTCAAATGGATGTGCTCACTCGAATGCGAGGAGGGTTGGCACACCTCTAGCATCTCACACTGTCCTATGTCTTCGCGTTTGAACCTTAGCAAGATCTCCTCCAAAATAAGTGCATTATGATCCACATTGGCCTATTTCTTTCATACTCGGCCTCACAGCCCTACCTGCGTAAAAGTAACAAAAAAACACACATATTAATGTAAAAGCCTGAGAAAATAATGCTCAACATATGGAATGAACGCTTCGTATTCATATCGCACAAGCACTTATCAAACTCCCCCACACTTAAGCTTTTGCTTGTCCTCAAGCAAACATTAAAACATTCTGTGCATCAATGAAGAAAATATTGAAAGTGCTTGGCCTTAGGTTCACCGAGGTATACAAAGAAAGTATTCTACAAGTAAGAAAAATTTCAACACTAAATACGGAAAATATCAATGCTCTAGCTAAAACTTGAATCAGAAAAGGACAACAAACCCAATTTAGTTTAAGTGTGTGAACTCACTCAAAAACAACCCAAGTTATACTCCTCAAAGTTCTAAGTACAAGGGACTTATTTATCTACAAAAGTGATAAAAATTTTAAAAGATGGTAGTAGCTTCACACATCCTCTAAGGTAGCCCTTTCCAAAGCGGCCGCTAAGGTGGTTTTCACACTTTCGAGGTGATAGCTCTTTCTACCAGAGTGGTAGCTTTCACACATCCTATGAGATAGCTCTTTCTCTCATTAGGGCATAACTAGTATCGACTTGTGAGAGTAGCTTCATACTTCATAGGTGGTGGTAGCTCTTTCCACCCAACAAACACAAATAAATAATAAAACTATTTTGTTCCTTATTTTTCCATTTTCCAATAGCA
>NC_052486.1:16518578-16587974 GCF_009730915.1 Dioscorea cayenensis subsp. rotundata | reverse complement strand
ATTGATGAATACATGCGGAAATGTTCAATCCGGATCCGTATGAAGGTTTGTTCGACCAAGAAGAGGGATATGAAGATGTAATGATGCTTGGATCGACGAAAGAAGTACCATCTACCCCGAGGATCTTGAAGAAGGTGTTCGGAAAAATGAAGAAGGCTAGGAGACGCCACGGAAAACACTCAAGAGTTGTTGGAGGCGTCCAGTGAACCAAAGAAGTTGGATGAAACCATTGCTAGGTGGTCCCAAGCCCAATAATACACCCTCTACCCTCAAGAGACTACGCACATCATGCTTTTCAAGCCATGGGTAAGAGGAAACCTTCATCTATGAACCCTCGTGAGGTAAGACAAAAGGTACGTCAAGCTTAGTGACATAAATTAGCCTTTTGCATGCAACTAATGCTTGTTTTTCTTATTTTTAGTTAGGTTGTTTGTATGAATAAATTGTTAAGTGTTGGTGTCTTGTATTTTATGATGCTTGTGCTATGATTTAATTGTGGGTTTTTAAATTCATTGTGTGTTTTCAAGTGGAATTGGTGAAGCATGGTCATTTGAGCTCTATTTCATGTTTTTCATCGAGTAAAATTTGCATAATAGAGCGAGGCTACGAGTGTGTAAACATGTTCGAGAAATTTTTCTGAGCACTGCAGATTTTTCTAAGTCATCGAAAGAAAACAGCGGGCATGTGGAATTTTCCACTGCGCGCGTGGAGCTTCAATCGTGAGCTCGGCGGAGAAGGCACGGGCGTGCGGTCGCCCACGTGAGCGACCTCATGCATCACACTCCACGTGGGCAGTTTCCGCAGTGGCGTGAATTCTCGAGTTGGGCGGATTATTCCCGAGTACAGGGCGTGGACTCACCCACGTGGGCGACCTTGTGAACTACGCTGCGGGCGTGGGTAATTTCCACCGCCCGGGTCGCGAAACTCTAGACGAGTTCTCTCCATCCCGAGAAGACACGGTGTGGGCGCCTGTGAGTTTGGCATGTGAATGTCCCACATCCATGCGGAATGTCCGCGGGAGTGTAGAACACTTGGTATTCTTCTCGGATGTTTGAGAAGCCCAGCGAGATGTGTGCGGTTGCACGTGGGTCGAGCGCCAGCGGGCATGGGTATTTTCCGCATGCCCGTGTGAGATCGTTCAAAGTTAGTGAAAGTTTTTCCCGAGAGCGCCTAGGGGCGTGCACCTGCCCCTGTGAAGCTCTACTATGGGGTTCACGGGTGTGGGTAATTACCGCACTCCGTGTGGATGAGACAGAACATCAAGGGTCGCGAGTTCTTTTTAAAGAAGATTAGTTTCTCTCCCTCTTCACGACCTCTATTCATATGGAAACACTATCACATCATTCTCCGATTTCATAGCTAATTTGGTAGAATTTCGCAAAGGGTTTTTCCCGCCGGTTCTTCATTTTCTCATCCCATCTAGTTGGTAAGCCCTATTCATCATTTTTCTTTGCCAATTCATGGTTTCCGTCGATTAATTTGGTTAATAATGCTTCGTTTCTTCAATTAGAAAGATGATTGATGTTTTAGAGCGAAGTTAGAAGTATTTTTAAAGTTGTGTTTTTGGATTTTTTTGAAGCGTGCCGTGCGGTTTTCATGGCCCGTGGATACACCAGCGTGTAGAAATTCCACCGCGACCGTGTGGTTTATCTGACATTATTTTTATCAACTTGTTTGATCGATTTCGTTTTAAATTTTGTGGATTATGGCACCTCGATCGAAGAAGCAAGCGGATAAGAGGCCGCGTGAGTTATCCCACGAGGCCGAGGGGCATGAGGGTTTACTGATTCCAAAGCATCGGGTTCGCTATGAGCGCTTGTCTAGACTCTGGTTCGGACAGACTCGATTCCTGGACACGACTAGAGATGAATTCGCTGATGAGGTAGAGGATCTCATTTCAGCAGGTGGTTGGTGGCAGTTATTAATGATTAGAGACCCTGACCATCCGAGAGTTTGCACGATGGAGGTGCTATCATCATTCGTGTTGTCGGATCGTATCAGCGAGCTTTGGCAGTTTGAACTCCATTCGATTCGGAGTATTTGGACAGCACCATAGCTTGGCGTTACTCGGTTTCGGTACTACTTGGCTTGTATGGAGGCATTCACGGATACGGAAGAAATGCGCTCGATTCTTGGCGATTATCCACGGAACCTTGACCGTGAGAGAGCTTACAGAGTGCTATGTAGTCGGGGTCGATCTGAGCAGGGGTGTCAAGGCCACATGCTCTTTCCCGACACGCATACTGAGATATTTACATGCCATCATGAGTAGGTGGGTGAATGGCCATGGTGATATGACTCGGTCTTGAGACGTCGGGAACTACTATATTTATACTCGATGGTGCAGCGCGTACCGATTCACTTAGGGCACATCATGGCAGAGTACATCAGACATCAGGGATACTATGCTAGGCGGGAGCGATCTTCTCGGGTCCCCTACATTACGAGATTAGTCTTTGGGCATGGGTCTCTTGGATTTGATTCGTGGGGCCGAGAAGATGAGTATACCGCTCCCCGAGTCTAGAGATGATGAGATTGATGGGTATGATCCACGGGGGTTCGAGACGGGGTTTTTGCTTTAGTGCTACCGGATCCGGAGATAGCCGAGGATGAGGGTGATGAAGCGGGGCATCTCGACCTGCTCCGAACCTCATCTAGCACCGATGGAGGCGGGGCACCTCCGATGGTAGAGGAACCACCCCCGTGCGTATGTTTTTCACCATCTCGAGCTTATGATCGCTTTGAGAGGCTCGAGGCGCTTTTGGGAGTGGTGCGGAATGAGGTAGCGGAAGCTCGAGCCGAGATTACGAGATTAGGGGCTACAGCGAGCCACTCGGTATATAGAGTTCATGGCACGTTTCGGCGTATTACAGCGAGATCTTAGGCGAGGCGTCGCCTCATCATTTTGTCTTGCTGGCTAAGGACTCCTCGGGCCCCCTCGGTTCCTCAGACATCTCCATCCTCTACCACTGCACCCGGTGGACCCACCATATGCATCTTCACCGGCTGGGCAGCACTCACGGGCCAGAGGGCGACACCGACATTTGACTTTTTAGTTCTTTTTCTTTTTATGCATTTTATTTTAGACTTGTTTACTCAGAAAGGATTCTCCTTCTGAGTTTATTTTCATTTTGCATCTAAAGTTGTATTCATTGTTTATCTTTTATATATACTTGAGATATTTTTATTGAGCTTCACTTTGAACCCCCTCGTGTATGCTTGCAGATGGTCTTGTCTTCTTGGGAATTGAGACTTAGTCATGGGCACGGCCAAGGTGCTCAGGCACTTAGCCGTGTGAGCTTCATAACCCGTCGGAACACTACCCTCATGGAATTAGCTTCATCAAACGCAACACTTGGAGTCAGGGGAGTATTGTTTTGATTACTTCTCCCACATTTGCTTTTGAATGATATATATTTTGAGTGAGCTTGCATGTGTACATTGGGGATAATGTACAACTTAAGTGTGTGTGTGTGGGGGGGGGGGAGTTTCATAGTGCACAGATTCTTTTCTATTGTTCTTGATTGATATATGCTCACATAGCCAATGGAATTTTTGAGTTTAGGAGAATTTCTAACACTGAATGTTTTCATACTCTAGTTTTGCTTGAATGCCTAGGAATTTTTGCCCGATTTATACTTGTTACACTACTCACTTATTAGACTCTTTTGGAAACTCAAGTTTGATGTTAAAGGGACTAGTTATAGTTGTTTCTTGTGTTGAATTTCAAAAAAAATAAAAAATAAAAATAAAAATAAAAAGTTTTATTGGTTATAGTTGGGTGGAAAGAGCTACCACCTATGAAGTATGGAGCTACACTCATAAGTCGGATACTAGTTATGCCCTAATGAGAGAAAGAGCTATCTCATAGGTTGAGTGAAAGCTACCACTCCGGTAGAAAGAGCTACCACCTCGAAAGTGTGAAATCCACCTAAGCGGCCGCTTTGGAGAGGGCTACCTTAGAGGATGTGTGAAGCTACTACCATCTTTGAAATTGTTTTCACTTTTGTAGATAAATAAGTCCCTTGTACTTAGAACTTTGAGCAGTATACTTTGGGTTGACTTGAGTGAGTTCACACGCATTACCACGATTCGGGTTTTGTATCCTTTTTTATTCAAGTTTTATCTAGAGCATTGATTTTTTCGTATTTAGTGTTGAAATTTTCCTTACTTGTAGAATGCTCTCTTTGTATACTTTGGTGAACCTAAAGCCAAGCACTTTTCAATATTTTTTCTTCATTGATGTACATAACATTTTAATTTTTGCTTGAGGACAAGAAAAAGCTTAAGTGTGGGTGAGTTTGATAAGTGCTTGTGCGATATGAATGCGAGCGTTCATTCCTTTATGTTGAGCATTACTTTTCTCGGGTTTTTACACTAATATGGGTGTTTTTATGTTACTTTCGTACAGGTAGTGTTCTGAGGCCGAGTATGAAGGAAAGAACCCAATGTGGATCATAATGCACTGATTTTGGAGGAAATCTTGCTAAGGTTCAAACGCGAAGACATAGGTCGGATGTGAGATGCTAGAGTGTGTGCCAACCTCCTCGTATTCTAGTTGGGCACATCCATTTGGAGGGCACAAAGGCAGTCACACTCGAGCATTCTGACTTATGCATATAGTAAAAGAGCTCCACCAACTTGCCTATCATTAAAGAAGCAAGTGATCCACGACGTGAACGTGTGCCCATTTGCATTACTCCGATTAAAGTATGGATTCGGGAAGCTATTCAGGCCGGATACTGTAGAAGAGCACTGCAGCAACACTATAGCAGCACTATTCATAGTCGGCCGAGAAACCAGAGAAACAGAGAATCCACACGGGCGTGTGGAAATTATCCACGCCCGTGTGGAAATTCCGCACGGGTGCATGAAGCATCCACGCCCATGTAGTCGCCCGATTCTGGCCCTATTTAAAGCCGAATCAACACCAATTTTACTATTCTTTTCTCCATCTTTTCCCCAACCTGAGAGAGGGCTTAGGCTAGGGTTTTGAGAGGTATTGGCCAAGGTTTTGGAGAGATTCTATGGCTCCAACATCGTTATTCCTAAGGAAGAAGGTTGGTAAGGGAGCCTCCGTCGAGGCGTATCCTATACCGGACGAGGGAATCCTTGGACGACGAGTAGAGGACTTTCCACAATACCATCGACACGACTATCGAGGGGGTTTCTTTATGGATTCATTACTTTTACATTCTGTTTCTTTTGATTGTACTTAGCTCCATGGAGAGCTAAAACCCCTAGTGGGTACTTGGGTATTTGTGAACCCTAGGATGTATTCGTTTCATTGAATCTCTTTATTATGCTTTCAATTAATTGATGTATATTTTGAGTTCCAACCTTAAATGCTTGATTATATGAACATTTCCCCTAGAGTGACACTAGGGTTGAGAGTTCTCGTGGGGGAGTTTGATAAAGTGCTTGTGCGATATGAATGCGAAGCGTTCATTTCTTATATTGAGCATTACTTTTCTCAGGGTTTTTACATTAATATGTGTGTTTTTATGTTACTTTTTACGGAGGTAGGGATGTGAGGCTAAGTATGAAGGAAATAGGCCAATGTGGATCATAATGCAACTATTTTTGGAGGAGATCTTGCTAAGGTTCAAAGCGAAGACATAGGACGGGTGTGAGATGCTAGAGTGTGTGCCAACCTCCCTCGCATTCGAGTGAGTACATCCATTTGGAGGGCACAAAAGGCGGTCACACTCGAGCATTCCGTCTTATGCATACAAGAACAGGAGCTCCACCAACATATATAACATTGAAGAAGCAAGTGATTCACGACGTGAACGTGTGCCCGTTTGCGTTATCCCGATGAAAGTATGGAATTGGGAAGTTATTTAGGTCGAAGAGCGTAGCAGAAAGCACTATAAGCGACCCTTTGTTCACAGTCGGCCGAGATACCGGAGAAACGAGAGAATCCACGAGGCGTGTGGAAATTATCACGCCCGTGTGGAAATTCCGCTAGGGCGTGTATCAGTCACGGCCCAGTGGGTTGCCGATTCGACCCTATTTAAAAGCCGATTCAGCCCCAATTTTTGGTATTATTTTTCTCCATCTTTTCGCCAACTTGCGAGAGGGCTTCAGCTAGGGTTTCGAGGGGCATTGGCCAAGGTTTTGGAGAGGTTCTATGGCTCCGACATCATGATTCCATTAGGAAGAAGATTGGTAGGGGAGCTTCAATCGAGGCGTATCCTATACCAGACGAAGGAATCCTTGGACGACGAGTAGAGGACTTTCCACAAGACCATCGACACGACCATCGAGGTGGTTTCTTTATGGATTCATTGCTTTTACATTTGATTTCTTTGATTGTACTTAGCCCCATGGAGAGCTAAACCCCTAGTGGGTACTTGGGTGATTGTGAACCCTAGGATGTATTCGTTTCATTGAACTTCTTTATTATGTTTTCAATAAATTGATGTTTATTACGAGTTCCAACCTTGAATGCTTGATTGCATGAACATTTCCCCAAGAGTGACACTAGGGTTGAGAGTTCTTGTTGGTAACCTTGTGAGTGAGTGACACACCATGAGCGTTAGACAAAGCTAGGTTGGAGAGGGTTGAGAGGGTGAGTCGAGAGGTACAGGAGCGTCCCTTTTCCCCTCCAACGTGATAGATTCTACCTTTGTTCCTTGAGTTCTTTGCAGCCATAATAGAGTGAATGGTCTAAGGGATGAACCTCCGCTGGGTCCTAGTTGCGCGTGCAATGGAGTGAAGCGTTGAGGTGATCTTAGTATCTAGGGCTTAATTGTGGCTAGGGACCTTCCGCTTGGACCAAAGGGTTAGGTGTAAATCTAGGAAGAGACTTATCACTTGGAATCCCTAGAGCTCATTGCAACTCTATGCGAGTGCGAGGTGTTGAGATTGTTCGATTTCTCCTCCGCGACATGTATTGAGTTAGGCATAGTTGACCTTAGATTTGGGACTATGTATGTAAGGATTTCCACGACTCACCATTGCATTGATTAGGAAGCATAATAGAGAGTTTTTGCAATTGAAGTGATTATCCTAGTTGAAGCATCATCTGAGTACCCGATCTTTATCGATTACCTTGCCTCCTCCTTACTTTTGCTCTCTTACTTGTTGCTTTTAATTTCTGAGAATTGAATCATTATCACACTTATCATTGTTGATACTCCACATAGCTAAGAATTAAATTAAGTGTCTTTACTCCCTACTCCCTGTGGATTCAACCCCGCTCACCCGGGATTATTACTTCGACAAACCCGTGCAATTGCGGGATATAAGCAAGGGGTTCTTGTCAAGTTTTTGGCGCTGTTGCCGGGGAGCTAGGCGTTTAGAGATACTTTGTACTTTGTTTTCTTAGCTATTTCACTACACATTCTATTTCATATCTTCTTATTCTATCGTCGTTCTGATTTTCTTTTTCTTTATTTTTGGTGCAGCTCCAGGTTATGACCCTAGAGAATCCATCAATATTGATTGAAGGAGACCCTGAGCTTGAACGTACACTTCGAAAGAAAGGGAAAGAACCTGTACAAGAACAGCCTAATCCAGCTGATTAGGAAGTAGAAGTATCTGACAACATGGTAGAACAAAATGAGCAACAATGAACACTATCTGATTATGCCAGACCTTCAGTGTTTGGGACACAATCGAGTATTGTCGTCCCCCAATTCTGATTTCAGAATTTTTGAGCTAAAAGCCGGCATTCATCCGTATCTCTGCAGCGATCCGCACAATTCAATGGTTTGGCCGATGAGGATCAAGCAGATCACATAGAGAGCTTCCTCGAGGGTGTGTGACATGTTGAAGATAAATGGTGTGACGGATGATGCCATCAAGTTGAGAACCTTCCCATTTTACTTAAAGGGAAAGCAAAGCGTTGGCTACACTCATTACCTAGAGCATCAATCACTACATGGGGAGGAGATGGTAGAAGCTTTTTCTAGCCCGTTATTTCCCTCCCGGAAAATCGAGCAAAAGCTTAGGAATGAGATCTCATCCTTTGTGTGAGTTGGAATTGGAGTCTCTATTTGAGACATGGGAAAGGTTCAAGGAACTCCTGCGAAAGTGTCTGCAACACGGATTCCCGGAGTGGATGATTGTTCAAACCTTCTACAATGGTTTGAACCCGAGTACAAGGAAACTCTTGGATGCGGCGGGGAGGTACCTTAGGTAGCAAAACCCCGACGAGGCTCGTCAATTGATTGAGAAATGGGCTTAAATAGCTACCGGTGGGAACGCTAGGGAGAAGAAAAAGGTGGCGGTCTCCATGAAATTGATGAGGTAACTTCATTGGCGGCCCTAAGTGGAGAGTTTGAGTAGAAGCTAGATCTTATAGCTTTGAATAGAGTTCGACCGTGACCAATTGCACGGTTGTGGTAAAGGACATGCTCCCTCCGATTGCCCAATTGTCATTGGTGATGTTTCTTCGATTGAGAATGTTGACTTTGTAGTTAATGGAATGAGACCTCAAGGGAATCTATCTGACAACACCTACAATTCAGGTTGGAAGAATCATTCCAACTTTTCATGGAGTAATCAAGGACCACAGAAGACCATGGGGCCATCGGGTTTCCAACAACAACAATAAGCCCCTCAAGTAGAAAACAGAATTTCAGGCTTGGAAACCCGAATGACAGATTTGGAGAAGCACTTGGCTAGATTTGTTCAATCAGCACACAAGGTTTGAATCAGTCGAAGCTACACTTCGCAATCACACCGCCTCCTTGTATAATCTTGAAAATCAAGTGGGGCAAATTGCGAAGTCTCTCTCGAAAGTATGCGAAGTTCTGAAAGATCTATTGACCAACAAGCGGAAATTGGAGAGAGTGCTTCGGTGGTGCTTGATGCTTCATGCTTGGCGGTGTTGCAAAAGAACATGCCGAACAAGAAGAAGGTCCCGAGAAGCTTCATTATTCCGTGTAACATCGGCAACTTAGGTGAGGAAATGGCATTGGCGGATTCGAGGGGCAAAGTATCAACGTCATGCCATATACTTTCTTCCAAAAAGCTAGGCTTCGGTGAGCCTAGGCCTACTCGGATGACTTTACAATTGGCGGACCCGAGCAGTGCGACATCCCGAGAGAGCATCATTGAAAGACGTGCTTGTCAAGATGGACAAGTACATTTTCCCGGTTGACTTTGTAGTGCTAGATGTCGATGAGGATGCGGATGTACCATTGATACTTGGGAGACCGTTCTTGCGGACTTCAAAGCATTGATTGACATGGACGTGGAGAGCTCACATTGAGAGTCGGAGGCGATAAGCTCACTTACCGCCTTCTTTGAAGCCATGCGGCATTCTCTCAATTTTGATGACACTTTATATTTTTCTAGACACTCTCTGATGAGATTGTTGATGAATATATCTAGGAAATGTTCAACCCGGATCCGTATGAAGGTTTGTTCGACCAAGAGGAGAGCAATGAAGAAGTAATGATGCTTGGTTCGAATGGAGAGAAACATTTACCCCGGGGATCTTGAAGAATGTGCTCCGGAAAATGAAGAGGGCTAGGAGGCATACAGCCCCAAGACTATTGGAGACATACATGAGCCAAGGAAGTTGGACGAACGATTGCTAGGTGGTCCGAAGCCCGATAGTACACCCTCTACCCTCAAGAGACTTTGCTCATCATGCTTTCAAGTTATGGGTAAGAGGGCAACCGTTATTCATGAACCCCCGTGAGGTAAGAAAGGTACGTCAAGCTTAGTGACGTTAAACAAGCGCTTCTTGGGAGGCAACCCAAGTGTTTACTATATTTGTATCTTTTAGTCTAGTTTGTTTGCATGAATAAATTGTTAAGTGTTGGTGTTTCAACTTTTGAGTGCTTGTGCTTTGATTTTATTGTGGGTTTTTAAAAGAATTCATTGTATGTTTTGTTGCGAATTGGTGAAGTTTGGTCATTTGAGTTCTATTTTATGTTTTTATCTGGTAAATTTTGCATAATAGGGCATTCTCTGAGTGTGTCAACATGTTCAAAAATATTTACGCAAAGCACTGCGGGGTTTTCTAAGTCATCCGAGAAAAACACACGGGCGTGTGGAATTTTCCACGCCTGCGTGGTTGTGTACGGTGAACTCATCCGAGAGAGAGCGCAGGCGTGCTGCCCCGTGGGACGACCATGCGACTGGCGCACGTCCGTGGGTAATTTCCGTACGGGCGTGTGCCTTCCTGCAGAGTTGGGCAGATTTTCCGAGAACACACAGGCGTGGACTCGCCCACATGGGTGACCTTGTGAATCATACACGGGCGTGGGTAATTTCCACACGCCCGTGCGAAACTCTGCAGGTTACTCCCTCCATCCCGAGAAAACACAAGGGCTTGCGGCTGCTCCTGTGAATTGGGCTTGTGAATGTCCACGCCCATGGGGAATTTCCGCACGGGCGTGTGGGAGACTTGATATCTTTCTCGGATGTCCAGGGAAGCCACAGGGGCGTGCGTCTGCCCTGTGGGTCGGGCACACGGGCGTGGGTAATTTTCGCACGCCCGTGGGAGAGCGATCGAGTCAAAGAGCGTTTTTCCCGAAAGCACGAGGGGACGTGTGTACGCCCCTGTGGCGCTCTCGAAGTGAGGTGCACGGGCGTGGGTAATTTCCACACGCCCGTGTGGATAAACAGAATTCCAAGAGACGCGATTTTCTCCTTAAAAACCTTGTGATCCATCTCATTCTTCATCTCCATTCGCCGGAAAACGGTTCCCGATCATCGTTCCGACCCTTCATCATTTGTTTGGAGGAATTTTTCTTCATAAATCTTACAAAATTTCCAAAGTTTTCATATTCATTTCTTCGGTAACCTTTCTATCCTTTTTTCTTCACCAATTATGGTTTTTCACGGATTAAATACTTTTAAATACGAATTTTCATGCATGATGGATGTGTAGTAAGCATTTGGAAGTGGTTTTAAATTGATTTGTTAAGATTTGTTGTGCACCCATGCGGGAGTTCCACGCTCTGCGAGCCACGCAGGGCGTGGGTAATTTCCACGAGCCCGTGTGGAATTCTGCGATATATTACTTATGAGATTTTTGACTATTTTCGTCTTTTGCACTCCAGATATGGTACCTCGAGCGAAGAAGAACGAAGTTAAGCGCCTTAGACTCACCTCACCCGAACCGATACATGTGGAATTCTCGAACCTCGAGCATCAGGCTCGCTTCGAGAGACTTTCAGCACTCGGGTTTGAGTCGGGACTTGCTCAGCGGATGTACAAGTGCTTCGACATATTCAGCTGGGGTGATGAGGTAATTAATGAGATTGATGAGATCTTTGGCGGTGGGATGGAGGAGGCTGGCGATGATTAGTGAACCACTTACCGCACACTTACGCTAGAGGTTTTGGCATCCTTTGAGTTTTCAATTGCTGCATGGGGAGTTGACACTATAGGCGTCTGATTTCGGGCATTCGGTCATCCATTCTCTATGAGCGTCACTGAGTTTTTCGATTAGGGACGGCACTGTCGATGTCGCTTATCTGAGTGCAGTGGAGTATGGCCGACTACCAATAGATTTTTCGATGTCGATCACTCCATATCATGCATATAGGATTTTGTGTGGGCGTGGGGGAGTACGAGCCGGGATTATCGAAGGCTTCTAGTTTGTCCCGGTTCGATTCTGATCACGTACACGCAGTCATCAGCAAGTGCGTGATATTTCAAGCGAGATAACACGGCAGCTTTGACCCGGGCTGGATCCGCTTTTTCTTATACTCCATGGCTCGCAATGTACCACTTCACTTAGGGTGCATTCTAGCGGATGTTTTTGCGATGCCGGGGTCATTCGGCGAGGTGGGTCTACTATTTGTGGGCCCTCATATCACGCAGACTCATTCAGGGAATGGGTTTGGGCGACGCTCACGTGGTCTTGAGGTATAGTTGTGCCCACCCCTCTTGCGTTCGATACGATCGGGATGATGGGGTTGAGTACGGAGGTTTCGTACCGGGGTTTATATTCTCACTCGATTCCGCTCGGACCACCGAAGCAAAGGAGATCTTTGCGGGGGTATCCGAGTAGACTACTCCATCTTCCGTAGAACACGGTATTCGAGCCTATAACCGTATCGAGAGGCGGAGACCCGATGTTAGAGATTCGGACTCGAGATAGAGCGAGCTCCGGGCTTTCTTTGTCGGCTCGATTACAGATCTTATGGCCCGATTCGATTTCCTTCGAGATCTCCTGAGACCCGGATCATCAGTTCCTCCAGCACCTCCATCCTTGACCACAGCACTGGAGGACCCACTATATGCTTCCACTTCAGCAGCAGCGGAGCCTGAGAGTGACTCCGACACTTGACCTTTCTATTACTTTCATGCATTTTTACCTTATCTTATTTTTCTTGTTTTTTAGACTTGTTCACTCGAGAAAAGGATTTTTCCTTCGAGTTTATGTTATTTTGCATTATCGAGTTGTATTCATTGCTTCATCTTTTATACACTCGAGTTATTTTTGTTTTTCTTGAGCTTCACTGAACCCCCTCGTGTATGCGTGCATTTGGTCTTGTCTTCCTTGAAATTGAGACTTAGTCATGGGCACGGTCAAGGTGCTTCGGCACTTGGCCGTGCGAGCTTCACAACCCGTTGAAACACTACTTCCATGGAACTTGCTTCATCAAACGCAACACTAGGAGTCTGGGGAGTATTGTTTTGATTGCTTCTCCCACATCTATTTTTGAATGATATATTTTGAGTGAGCTTGCATGTGTACATTGAGGACAATGTACAACTTAAGTGTGGGGGGGAGTTTCATAATGCACACATCTTTTCTATTGTTTTTGATTGTTATATGCTCACATAGCCAATGGCGGTTCACCTTAGTTGCAATGTTTGTATTCTTAAGTCTAGGAGAATTGTTAACATTGAATGTTTTCATGCTATAGTTCTTGCTTGAATTTTTAGGAATTTTTGCCCGATTTACACTTAGTGCACTACTCACTCTTTGAACTCTACTGGAAACTCATGTTTGATGTTAAAGGGCCTAGTTAGGTTTAATTTTTGTGTTAAACTCTGATGGAAAAAAATGAAAAAGAAGGAACAAAAATAGTTTTTATTGTTTATTTGTATTTGTTGGGTGGAAAGAGCTACCACCTATGAAGTATGAAGCTACTCTCACAAGTCGGATACTAGTTATGCCCTAATGAGAGAAAGAGCTATCTCATAGGATGAGTGAAAGCTATCACTCGGGTAGAAAGAGCTATCACCTCGAAAGTGTGAAAGCCACCTTAGCGGCCGCTTTGGAAAGGGCTACCTTAGAGGATGTGTGAAGCTACTACCATCTTTTAAAATTTTTATCACTTTTGTAGATAAATAAGTCCCTTGTACTTAGAACTTTGAGGAGTATAATTTTGGTTGTTTTGAGTGATTTTTCGTATTTAGTGTTGAAATTTTCCTTACTTGTAGAATGCCATCTTTGTATACTTTGGTGAACCTAAGGCCAAGCACTTTCAATATTTTCTTCATTGATGCACGGAATGTTTAATTTTTGCTTGAGGACAAGCAAAAGCTTAATTGTGGGGGAGTTTGATAAGTGCTTGTGCAATATGAATGCGAAGCGTTCATTCCTTATGTTGAGCATTACTTTTCTCAGGTTTTTTCATTAATATGTGTGTTTTTATGTTACTTTTACGGAGGTAGGGATGTGAGACCAAGTATGAAGGAAATAGGCCAATGTGGATCATAATGCAACTATTTTGGAGGAGATCTTGCTAAGGTTCAAACGCGAAGACATAGGACAGGTGTGAGATGCTAGAGTGTGTGCCAACCTCCTCGCATTTGAGTGAGTACATACATTTGGAGGGGCACAAAGGCAGTCACACTCGAGCATTCCGTCTTATGCATACAAGAACAGGAGCTCCACCAACATATATATCATTGAAAGAAGCAAGTGATTCACAGCGTGAACATGTACCCATTGCGTTATCCCGATGAAAGTATGGAATTGGGAAGTTATTTAGGGTCGAAGACGTGAGCGAAGCAATGTAGCAAGTAATGTAGCAGCACTGTTCATAGCCAGCCGAGAAACCAGAGAAACAGAGAATCCACAAGGGCGTGTGGAAATTATCCACGCCCGTGTGGAAATTCCGCTCGGGCGCGTGTATCGTCCACGCCCGTGGAGTTGCCCGATTCCAGCCCTATTTAAAGCTGATTCAGTCTTGATTTTGGTATTCTTTTCTCCATCTTTTCCCGAACTTGCGATAGGCCTTCGACTAGGGTTTCGAGGGGTATTGGCCAAGGTTTTGGAGAGGTTCTACGGCTCCGACATCGTGATTCCATTAGGAAGAAGGTTGGTAGGGGAGCTTCGATCGAGGCGTATCCTATACCGGACGAAGGAATCCTTGGACTGACTGAGTAGAGGACTTTCCACAAGACCATCGACCACGACCATCGAGGGGGTTTCTTTATGGATTCATTGCTTTTTACATTCGATTTCTTTGATTGTACTTAGCTCCATGGAGAGCTAAACCCCTAGTGGGTACTTGGGTGATTGTGAACCCTAGGATGTATTCGTTTCATTGAACTTCTTTATTATGCTTTCAATAAATTGATGTTTATTGTGAGTTCCAAACTTGAATGCTTGATTGTATGAACATTTCCCCTAGGGTGACACTAGGGTTGAGAGTTCTTGTTGGTAACCTTGTGAGTGAGTGACACACCATGAGCGTTAGACAAAGCTAGGTTGGAGAGGATTGAGAGGGTGAGTCGAGAGGTACAGGAACGTCCCCTTTCCCCTCCGACGTGATAGATTCTACCTCCGTTCCTCGAGTTCTTTGTGGCCATAATAGAGTGAATGGTCTAAGGGATGAACCTCCACTGGGGCCTAGTTGCGCGTGCAATGGAGTGAAGCGTTGAGGTGATCTTAGTATCTAGGGCTTAATTGTGGCTAGAGACCTTCCTCCTGGATCAAAGGGTTAGGTCTAAATCTAGGAAGAGATTTATCACTTGGAATCCTTAGAGCTCATTGCAACTCTATGCGAGAGCGAGGTGTTAAGATTGTTCGATTTCTCCTCCGGGACATGTATAGAGTTAGGCATAGTTGAACTTAGATTTTGGACTATGTATGTAAGGATTTCCATGACTCACCATTGCATCGATTAGGAAGCATAATAGAGGGTTCTTGCACTTGAAACGATTATCCTAGGTGAAGCATTATCCGAGTAACCCATCTTTATCGATTGCCTTGCCTCCACCTTACTTTTGCTCTCTTACTTGTTGCTTTTAATTCCTAAGAATTGAATAATTATCACACTTATAATTGTTGATACTCCACATAGCTAAGAATCGAATTAAGTGTCTTTACTCCCTACTCCCTGTGGATTTGACACCGCTCACCCGGGATTATTACATCGACAAACCCGTGCACTTGCGTGATATAAGCAAGGGGACCTTGTCAGTAACCTTGTGAGTGAGTGACACACCACGAGCATTTGACAAAGCTAGGTTGGAGAGGGTTGAGAGGGTGAGTCGAGAGGTACAGGAGCGTCCCCTTTCCCCTCCGACGTGATAGATTCTACCTCCGTTCCTCGAGTTCTTTGCGGCTATAGTAGAGTGAATGGTCCAAGGGATGAACTTCAGCTGGGGGCTTAGTTGCGCGTGCAACGGAGTGAAGCATTGAGGTGATCTTAGTATGTAAGACTTAATCGTGGTTAGGGACCTTCCACCTGGACCAAAAGGTTAGGTCTATAATTAGGAAGAGATTTATCACTTGGAATCCCTAGAGCTCATTGCAACTCTATGCGAGTGCGAGGTTGAGAGGTTATCTAATCTCTCCTCCGGGACATGTATAGAGTTAGGCATAGTTGTCCTTAGATTTGGGACTATGTAATTAAGGATTTCCATGACTCACCATTGCATTGATTAGGAAGCATAATATAGGGTTCTTGCACTTGAAACAATTATCCTAGGCGGAGCATTATCAGGGTACCCCATCTTTTTTTCGATTGCCTTACCCCCTTCTTTACTTTTGCTCTCTTACTTGTTGTTTTTATTGTTGAGAATTGAATGATTGTCACACTTATCATCATTGATTTTTCACATAGCTAAGAATCGAATTAAGTATTTTTATTCCCTATTCCCTATTCCCTGTGGATTGGATACCCGCTCATCCGTGATTATTACTTCGACAAACCTGTGCACTTGCGGGATATACGAAATGGGACCTTGTCAATTTCCAAGATTTTTTGCCCGATTGACACTTGTTGCGCCATTCGCTCATGAAACTCTTTTGGAAACTCAAGTTTGATGTTTAACAGAGTAATTAGTTTTTTTTCTTGTGTTATTTTGCTAAAAAAAATGCATATACGAAGTAACAAAAAAAAGGAAAAAGAAAAAGAAATATATATATATATATATATAAATATATATTGTTTGGTTGTGGATTTGGGGTGGAAAGAGCTACTACCTATGAAGTATGGAGTTACTCTCATACGTCGAATACTAGTTATGGCCTAATGAGAGAAAGAGCTATCTCATGGGATGAGTGAAAGCTACCAATCCAGTAGAAAGAGCTACCACCTGAAAAGTGTGAAAGCCACTTTAGCAGCCGCTTTGGAAAGGGCTACCTTTGAGGATGTTTGAACCTACTACCATCCTTTTGTTTTGTTATGCTTGTATATAAATAAGTCCAATGTACTTAGAACTTTGGGTAGTATACCATCGGTTGAATTGAGTAAGTTTACACACACTTGCATTGATTTTTCGTATTTAGTGTTGAAAGTTCCCTTTCTTGTAGAATGTTCTCCTTGCATACTTTGGTGAACCTAAGGCCAAGCACTTTCAATTTTTCCTTCTTCTATTCTTCAATGTTTATTTTTGCTTGAGGACAAGCAAAAGCTTAAGTGTGGGGGAGTTTGATAAGTGCTTGTGTGTTAAGAATGCGAAGTGTTCTTTCCTTATGATGAGCATTACTTTTATCAGGTTTAAGCGCTAATACATGTGTATTTGTGTTCTTTTGCACATGTAGGGTTGTGAAGCTAAGTATTAAGAAAAGAAGCCAAAATTAGATCGTGAACGCACTATTTGGTGGAATCTTGGAAGGAATAAACGTGAAGACACAAGTGGGGCTCTTAGATATGTGAATGTGTGCCAACGTCCTTGTATTCAAGCAATTACAATGAGTTGCAGGGGCATGAAGGTAGTCACATTTGCGTGTCCCAACTTGTGCAATGATAGCAAGATCTTCACCAATGAACCCGTTTATTGAAGAAACAATGCGATCTACGGCATAAACTTTTGCCCATTTATGTTGCCTCGATGAAAAGTGGATTCGGGAATGTTTTTTTTTGGGGGGGGTACTGTAACAGGTTACTGTAACAAATCACTGAAGCAATTTACTATACCAGTTACTGTTGATCGCCCGCAAGTGTACGGGGTCACCAAGTAATACCTTGAGCGAGGGCCCAAGGATCGTATTCCACGGGGCTAAGGAGCTCCTATTACTCCTCCATCACCTATTATCTAACCTTACAACTTAAGCATGGTATACTACTCTAATACATGCAAGAATGTAAATAGAGCACAAGTATAACAATTCCAAGGCAAGCAAGGAGATCACAAAAGCAATGATAATAAAAATAGGCCTAGGGATGAGGATCCCCATGAGGAGGCATCACGATGTATGGATGCATAAGAATAAAATATCAAAGGTGATTTAGACCAATGGTCCTCAACAATAGTTCAACCTCAATTTCTCGGCGGTTAAACCCTAATCCCGTACAAATGATGACAAGGATCTCTCCTTAATCATATTCCTATGATTGCATTAAGTGAATGAAGATCACGCAACAAGGATACACTTAACCTAAGTTTATCCACATGGTTCGGAGGGGCTACCTACATCCAATTTCTAGGTATGTTGGTCAAAGATTACCCCTTTTTAGCTCATTAATGATCTAGTACACGCGAATAGGTCACGTCTACATGTACAACTCGAACAAGAACTAAGGATTTCTCCATAGAATAGTTCTAGGCATGAAACACAATGAACCAACCCATAAATCACAACAACGCATTCCAAATATAAGTGTAGCATCCAAAATACATGATGAACCCCCCAAGGTTCACCTACATCCGGTGCCCTTGGGGGTCTAGTGTGCCATCATACAAACATGTATCTCAAACTAAACAAAAATAAGAAGTAAATGCATAAATGACACTCCTTAGTCCGAATGATGATGAGGATGGAGAATGTCGGCCGAATGACGATTCCTCTAACCCAAGGAAGGCCGAATGCTCCTCCTCCTTTGATGATGAAGATCTCCCCTTGACGTTCAAGCTCTTGATCTCTCCAAGCCTCAAGCGAAAACACTCCCAAGAATGATGTCTTCGTTCTCCTTTTTTCTCCCAAGTAATGGCTACCAAGAGTCCTTCCCCACCCCCCCCCCAAAAGTCCCTCCAATGGCCTTCAAGATAGCCTCCTATAACCCCCCAACATCTCTCACAAATTGGCTTCTACATGGGTGGTATACCGGGTCAATGAGGAGCTCATTAAGGTAGTATACCGGCTCAATGAGAATCTCATTGAGGCCGTTTGGGGTAGGTAAAATACACAAAAGCTCTCAGAATAGTCTCTATACTGGCTCAATGAGCACCTCATTGAGCCAGTATGCCTTCAAGCAAATCATCTTCTTCAATAGCTACAGTAATCATCCCGGGCTCCATCCCGGGCAGCATTAAGGTCGTATGCCATGATTACATTCCTGACTTGAAAACTGTCCAAGTGTTACAGGGGCAGCTATAGTGAACTTCCTACAGTATCGATACTACAGTGCCATTACTACATTGCCATTGCTACATTATGTTTCTACAGTGAATGTGCTACAGTACCATGACCTGGTTTTTTTCTCCTTTTCGCCCAAATTGTATCCTCATGTCCTCCTTGGCATTTACGTGCCCTCCAAAGGAAATAACACACGATTAAGCACAAAACGGGCATCAATTTTTTTAAAAATACATGCTAGGAGCAACAAATACATATATTGCAATACATACATTTAGACACTTATCAAATATCCCCACACCTAAGTGTTTGCTTGTCCCTAAGCAAACAAATCATGAAGAACAAAGGAAATGATAAGTGGCTAAATGTACTACCTCCGCTTCAAATAAATACAAGACTCTACAAGCATTGAAAAATGATAAATAGATAATGAGTTACACACATTAAGCACAACAAAAAGATCCTATCTCACCTCCTATATGTCTGTGCCATGTGTGTGAGCCTTGTATTTTATGTGCCCTGACCTGGTCTAGCCTACTGACTTCAATAAGTACAACTCTAGATGCTAATGACTCCACAGGAAAGAGTACTAAGTCTTAAAATGCTAAGTGCTACTTCAATGAACAAGCAAAATCCTTCTAAGTCCTGAACTCGAACTAACTCCCTTTTCTTTCTTAGAACCTATAGTAGGTAGTCAACAAGATCACTAGATTCTTTTTTTCCGAGTCCAACTAACATAGACTGCACCAAAAATATTTCTGCAGGGTGCACATGCTAGTTAGGCACAAGAGCCACCCAACTACTCGATTACAGTCTGCATAGACGCATTCATGCTTCATTAGCAGAGGAATACTGACATTGACTATTTTTTCTTTTTCACATTCACCCTAGATCACGTCTCCAGACTACTCTACATGCCACAAAACTAGGACTATCACAACAAGACTTAGAAGTTCTTAAGATTTCATTGGATGAAAGAACTAAATACTCAAAGACCAAATACTCAAAGTTGTGTGTTAAGCATACAAGAGAGTTAGAGTAGTCAAGTTGGTTATTCCCAGGGAATCAACACAAGATTCAGTATACAAAACAATACTAGAGGTGAAACAAGATTCAATAGAGCACAGTAACAAATATGTAACTCAAATCAATCATTAATCCATGCTAAAAGAGTCATACAATAATGAACAAGCCATCATGGTAACACTAGCATGCAAACAATAACCCTAATACATACAATACACCCATCCCCACACCTAGTGTTGTACATTGTTCCCAATGTACACTAGTCATGAAAAACATAATAATATATGCAATGAAAACAGTGGAGGAGGGTGGAACGAACTTCCCTGGTTTATTCTTGTGCACACGGCTAGATGTGACCCGAACAAAAGGTGTTGCAAGCTTTTCATGTCGGGTCCGGCTTCCATGGAATGTGGAGAGTCTCATCAAGCTCCCTTAATGCCCTGCAAGGCATAAAGGGGCATCATCATACCAAACAAAAATTAAGATGACAAAAATAAGTACTAGGGAGTAGTCAAAACACACAAATACTAGATAAAGAGTAGTAAAGTTCTACACAAGGTTGGTAGGGCATCACCACCCAAACTTATTCAAACCAAACAAACACACGTGCATCAAAAGTAAAGTCTAAATAAGCAAACTGCAGAAATAAAAACAAGTGTCCATGCTCAGAAATAAAATATATCATCAAATGATGCTGCTAGTGGCGGGGAGCAGTAGTAGCCTGTGAGGATGATCCACGGAGGAAAATGACAAACTGCTGGAAATGCTCTGTGAGCTGGCACTGACCCTCTAAAACCTGGTAACTCTTTCCTCGCATCTCGCATTGCTTATGACGAATAGCCTGAATATCATCCTAAATAGTCTTGAATCTAGAGTCGAAGTCTGATGGGATGAAGTGCCACGAGGGTCCTGAGTGGGTGCTCCATCGTATTCGGACTCTGACTCACTATGGTCATGCTGACTGGATTCAACTGTGGTCAAGTGTGAAGCAAGTCTGCATGTGCCACTCTTCTTCTGTAACAAACCAATTGCTCGCAGGACAGGTGCTTCAAGAGTGCCACCTCCTCGACCATAGTTATGCGTCGAGTACGGTCTAATGAATTCATGCCTTGAATCAATCTTGTGATGTAGGGCCCTTCAAAGATAGCTCCAAGATGAACAAATTGAGCCTGATGAATGAATGCTTCAGCAACCAGATGCCCAAGATGGATAGGATACTCCTCTAGGATGCCTTACATGGTGAACAAATCGGATTGTGTAACTACACCCATGCTATCTTTCTGACCTCCAATAGAGCGGGTAATGAGAGCATGAATATATCTATGGAGGGGGTTCACCAAACAAGTAGCCTTCCGCTTATTGGTGGTGTCACTAGGTGTTAAAGAATTCCAATATTTGCTTGCACTCATGCCAAATGGGTAATCAATGCGTGGTTGATTAAGCAATGATGCGCTAATGAATTCATCATCATAAATTCCCATGTATTTTGCAAACTCCATGTCGTTCATTTCATGAATCTTCCCAAAGGCTTGAAATTTAATGGAACCCGGTCATCGAATGAGAATACTCCTCTCATCTTGCTTCGCCCCAAATGTGCTCAACACCTCCAATGTAAGTTGGCGAAAAGTTGGTTCATTAATGGAAAATAGTTCCGTCCAACCATTACAAGAAAATAAATCTTTCACTTGTTCATCCCACCCAAGTTCTCCAAGAACACTCCAATCAACATGCCGAAAAGTAGCAAATGGTTTAGTCTTTAAACTTCCATAACGGGTCTTATGAAGAGGACAAGAGAAGTGAGGTTCGTCGAGGGTGTGAGACTCGTTTCACAGCCGTTTAGAAGCGAGTTTCTTGACATGTGGCATTCCTATATCAATAATAATCCAAATAAGAATGAAAGGAATCCAAGAGAATGCATAATGTGGCATGAAAATGGATAAAACATGAAGAAATTGAAGTGAATAGGATCCATACCGGCATATGGATCCCATATGGATACTATTCAATTTGCAAGAGTTTCCCTCATCATGAATTCGAAAAAAATTGTACATAAATTCGAGATAATTCAAAGACAGGATGTTCATACCACACAATACAAGCTAAAAGCTTGAAACAATCCACACAAAAGCTAAAGAAAGCAAGAAGAAAATTAAAGAAAATTTTCATCACAACAAGCTTCTTACCAACAAAAATTTGAACACACTTGAGTGGAGCTTGAAGACAAACACTAGATCTATTTCCCAAGGAGATATGGAGATGATTTAGAACAATACTTAATGAGATCCGGCCATGGAATGATAGATCATGGAGTCTAGGCCTCGGTTGAAGAAGAAGGAGAATGAAGAGTGAGAAAAAGTTGGCAACGTTTTCATCAGAAATATGGATCTATATGGCCTCAATTAGCAGCTCACTGAGTCCATATAAGGTAAGCCAAACTTTCTGGAATTCTTGACAGCCTCAATGAGCAGCTCATTCAAGCCGTATAGGCTAGTGTAAAGTTTTCGGATGGTCTTGACGGCCTCAATGAGCAGCTCATTGAGGTAGTATAGAGTAGGCAAAAGTTTCTGGAATTTTCTTGACGGCCTCAATGAGCAGCTCATTGAGGCCGTATAGCTTTAAAAACAAGTTAAAGGTTTTGAATGCTTCTCCAAACACATAGCCATGGCTACATAGTGCTCTAAGATCATCTCCAACATGAAATAATGGTTTAAACTTTCGATCTAATGCATAAAATGATAGACAAATCAAGTGTTATTCAACAATAAAATCAAGTAAACAACCACATGGACAATGATCACGATAAACAAAGTGATGAGAGCATGGACTTATTCAAATTAACAACTCTAAGAAAATATGAAAAATGACAAGAACATGAACACAAAAAACACACAAACATGAAAATAAACACCTGAATGCTTGGGTTGCCTCCAAAGAAGCGGTTGTTTAACATCACGAACTTGACGTACCTTTTCACTTACCTCATGGGGGTTCGAATAATTTCAAATTTCCCCCAGTCATCTTCAAACTGTTGGTGTTTCTTCCCAGTAAATTCGATGACATCATTGAATAAACTTCACATTTTTCATGAGTGAAAGGAGGTGGAGGTTGTACCTTCTTTTCTTGAGGTGTTGGATGGGAATGAGTTATACCTTTCTTCTTCTTTCCCAGGACCTCCTTCTAATTTTTTTTTAACATTGAATCTTTTTTTTCTCTTTTCTTTGGCATTGGTACACATAAACTTCATTTCCTAGCTCTTCCAAAAATTCATCCAATGGGTTTACTGATTGCACCTCCTACACACAATCAGAAACCAAAAGCTTAGTTTCATCAACAAAGTAAAGTGTATCATCATGGTCCAATGAGTGTTTCACGGCCGCTGGTAGAGTACAAATTGCTTATTCCTCCCCAACCCTTAATGTTAATTTTCCTCCTTTAAGGTCAATTAGGGCACCAGAGGTAGTGAGGAATGGTCGACCAAGAATCAACGGTGTCTCCACATCTTCATCAATATCCATGATAACAAAATCCACAAGAAATACAAATTTGTCCACCCGGACAATCACATCCTCCATGATCCCACAAGGTTTCCTTGTTGATCGATCCCCCAATTGTAGAATCATTCTCGTGGGTGTAAGTTCATCAAGACCAAGCTTCAAATACATGGTATAGGGTATAACATTAATGCTTGCCCCCGAGTCCGCTAGTGCATTTTCTTGAACTCCATCTTCAAGTACACATGGAATTATGAAGCTTACCGGATCTTTCCATTTTTGTGGGAGCTTCTTCTCCAAAATGGCTGAGCAATTTCCCGTGAGTGCAACTGTGCCTGATAAGTACTTGTGCGATATGAATGCAAAGCATTCTTTCCTTATGTTGAGCATTACTTTTCTTGGGTTTTTACACTAATATGTGTGTTTTTATGTTACTTTTATGCAGGTTGGATTGTGAAACAAATTATGAAGGAAAGAAGCCAATCTGGATCACAATGCACCGATTTTGGAGGAAATCTTGCTAAAGTTCAAACGCGAAGATATGAGTCGGGTGCGAGATGCTAGAGTGTGTGCCAACCTCCCCGTATTTGAGTTAGCACAACCATTTGGAGGGGCACAAGGGCAGTCACACTCAAGCATTCCGACTTATGCACATAGAACAAGATCTCCATCAACTTATCCGTCATTGAAGAAGCAAAGCGATCCAAGGCATAAACGTGTGCCTGTTTATGTTACCTCGATGAAAAGTGGATTCGGGAGTATTTTTTGGCAGAGTACTGTAGCAGGTCAATGTAGCAAACACTGCAGCAGTTACTGTTCACAGCCGGCCGAAAATGACAGTTTCAGAGAATCCGCACAGGCGTGTGGAAATTACCCACGCCCGTGCGGAAATTCCACAGGAGCGTGTGGATTCTCGATTCCAACCCTATTTAAAGCCGATTCAGCCTCGATTTCAGGATTCTTTTCTCCATATTTTCCCCAACTTGAGAGAGGGTTTCGGCTAGGTTTTTGAGAGGTATTGGCTAGGGTTTTGGAGAGGTTCTACGGCTCCGACATCGTTATTCCTTTGGAAGAAGGTTGGTAGGGGAGCTTCCATCGAGGCGAATCCTATACCGGACAAGGGAATCCTTGGACAACGAGTAGAGGACTTTCCACAAGACCATCGACATGACTATCGACGGGGTTTCTCTATGGATTCATTGCTTTTACATTCTATTTCTTTGATTGTACTTAGCTCCATGGAGAGCTAAACCCCTAGTGGGTACTTGGGTATTTGTGAACCCTAGGATGTATTTGTTTCATTGAATCTCTTTATTATGCTTTCAATTAATTGATGTTTGTTGTGAGTTCCAACCTTGAATGCTTGTTGGTATGAACATTTCCCCTAGAGTGACACTAGGGTTGAGAGTTCTTGTTGGTAACCTTGTGAGTGAGTGACACACAACGAGCGTTAGAAAAAGCTAGGTTGGAGAGGGTTGAGAGTGTGAGTCGAGAGGTACAGGAGCGTCCCCTTTCCCCTTTGACTTGATAGATTCTATCTCCGTTCCTCCAGTTCTTTGCGGCCATAATAGAGTGAATGGTCTAAGGGATGACTCTCCGCTAGGGCTTAGTTGCGCATGCAACAGAGTGAAGCGTTGAGGTGATCTTAGTATCTAGGGCTTAATCATGGTTAGGGACCTTCCACCTGGACCAAAGGGTTAGGTCTATAATTAGGAAGAGATTTATCACTTGGAATCCCTAGAGCTCATTGCAACTCTATTCGAGTGCGAGGTTGAGAGGTTATCTAATCTCTCCTCCGGGACATGTATTGAGTTAGGCATAGTTGACCTTAGATTTGGGATTATGTATTTAAGGATTTCCATGACTCACCATTGCATTAATTAGGAAGCATAATAGAGGGTTCTTGCACTTGAAACGATTGTCCTAGGTGGAGCATTATCCGAGTACCCCATCTTTATTGATTACCTTACCTCCTCCTTTACTCGTGCTCTCTTACTTGTTGTTTTTACTTTTGAGAATTGAATCATTGTCACACTTATCACTACTGATCTTTCACATAGCTAAGAAGCGGATTAAGTGTTTTTATTCTCTACTCCCTGTGGATTCGATACCCGCTCATCCGGGATTATTACTTTGACAAACCCGTGCACTTGTGGGATATACGCAAGGGGACCTTGTTAGTGCCCTCTTCTTCCAATTTCCTCTTGTTTGTTAGCAATTATTTTAAAAACTTGGCATACTTGGGCATTTGAGTTAAAGCTTCCACTATGGGGATGTTTATGTGGAGTTGCTTAAAGATGTTGATGAATTTTCTGAATTGCACATCCTTTTTATCTTGCTTCAATATGGCCGGATAGGTGATTGGAGGTTTGTATTCAGATGGCTTTGATGAACCTTTTGGTGGAATTTCCTTGTTTTCACCTTGCTTATTTTTCTCAATAACTTTCTCAATTAAGTTGGGGTCTTCCACTTCGGCTACCCCAGTTTCCTTGACACTTGGGTCAACTGCGACCCTTGTCTCAACCTATCTCTCGCTTATAAGGGCAATGGCCTTCAAGTGCTCTCTTGGGTTCTCCTCAATGTTGCTAGGAAGACTGCCTGAAGGTCGTTCAGAATTTGTGACAAGGTCCCCTTGCGTATATTCCGCAAGTGCACGGGTTTGTCAAAGTAATAATCCCGGGTGAGCGGGTATCGAATCCACAGGGAGTAGGGAATAAAAATACTTAATTCGATTTTTAGCTATGTAAAAGACCAATGATAATGAGTGTGACAATGATTCAATTCTCAACAGTAAAAGCAACAAGTAAGAGAGCAAAAGTAAAGAAGGGGGTAAGGCAATCGATAAAGATGGGGTAACCAGATAATGCTCCACCTAGGATAATTGTTTCAAATGCAAGAACCCTCTATTATGCTTCCTAAATAATGCAATTGTGAGTTGTGGAAATCCTTAATTGCATAGTCCCAAATCTAAGGTTAACTATGCCTAACTCTATACATTTCCCGGAGGAGAAATCGAACAATCTCAAAACCTCGCACTCGCATAGAGTTGCAATGAGCTCTAGGGATTCCAAGTGATAAATCTCTTCCTTATAATAGACCTAACCCTTTGGTCCTGGTGGAAGGTCCCTAACCATAATTGAGCCCTAGATACTAAGATCACCTCAACGCTTCACTCCGTTGCTCGCGCAACTAAGCCCCAGCGTCAAAGGGGACGCTCCTTAGACCATTCACTCTATTATGGCCGCAAAGAACTGGAGGAACGGAGGTAGAATCTATCACATCAAAGGGGAAAGGGGACGCTCCTGTACCTCTCGACTCACACTCTCAACCCTCTCCAACCTAGCTTTTTCTAACGCTCGTTGAGTGTCACTCACTCACAAAGTTACCAACAAGAATTCTCAACTCTAGTTTCACTCTAGGGGAAATGTTCATACCGACAAGCATTCAAGGTTGGAACTCACAACAAACATCAATTAATTGAAAGCATAATAAAGAGATTCAATTAAACAAATACAGCCTAGGGTTCACAATACCCGAGTAACCACTAGGGGTTTAGCTCTCCATGGAGTTAAGTACAATCAAAGAAATAGAATGTAAAAGCAATGAATCCATAAAGAAATCCCCTCGATAATCGTGTCGATGGTCTTGTGGAAAGTCCTCTACTCATCACAAGGGATCCCCTTTGTCCGGCCTAGGATACACCTCGCCGGATCGGTGCCGACGAAAGCTCTCCCAATAACCTTCTTCCAAACGATGCGCGATATCGAAGCCATAGAACCTCTCCAAACACCTAGCCAATACCCGTCAAAACCCTAGCTGAAGCCCTCTCATGAGTTGGGGAAAAGATGGAGAAAAGAATACCAAAATCAGGGCTGAATCGGCTTTAAATAAGGCTGGAATCGGGCGACTCCACGGGCGTGGATGCTCCACGCGCCCGTGCGGAATTTCCACACGGGCGTCGATAATTTCCACACGCCTTATAAATGCGAAGCATTATTTCCTTATCTTGAGCATTACTTTCCTCGGGTTTTTACACTAATATGTGTGTTTTTATGTTATTTTTATGAAGGTAGGGTTGTGAGGCCGAGTATGAAGGAAATAGGCCAATGTGGATCATAATGCACCAATTTTGGAGGAAATCTTGCTAAGGTTCAAACGCAAAGACATAGGTCAGGTGTGAGATGCTAGAGTGTGTGCCAACCTCCTCGTATTCGAGTGGGCACATCCATTTGGAGGGGCACAAAGGCAGTCACATTCGAGCATTCTGACTTATGCACATAGAACAAGAGCTCCACCAACGTGTACACCATTGAAGAAGCAAGTGTGGAAATTATCAACGGCCGTGTGGAAATTCCGCACGGGTGCGTGTGCCGTCCACGCCCGTGTAGTCGCCCGATTCCAGCCATATTTAAAGCCAATTCAGCTCCGATTTTGGCATTCTTTTGTCCATCTTTTCCCCAACTTGGGAGAGGGCTTCGGCTGGGGTTTTGAGGGGTATTGGCCAAGGTTTTGGAGAGGTTCTACAGCTCCGACATCGTGATTCCATTAGGAAGAAGGTTGGTAGGGGAGCTTCGATTCAGGCATATCCTATACCGGATGAGGGAATCCTTGGACGACGAGTAGAGGACTTTCCACAAGACTATTGACACGAATATCGAGGGGGTTTCTTTATGGATTCATTGCTTTTACATTCGATTTCTTTGATTGTACTTAGCTCCATGGAGAGCTAAACCCCTAGTGGGTACTTGGGTGATTGTGAACCCTAGGATGTATTCGTTTCACTGAACTTCTTTATTATGCTTCCAATAAATTGATGTTTATTGTGAGTTCCAACCTTGAATGCTTGATTGTATGAACATTTCCCCTAGAGTGACACTAGGGTTGAGAGTTCTTGTTGGTAACCTTGTGAGTGAGTGACACACCATGAGCGTTAGACAAAGCTAGGGCTGGAGAGGGTTGAGAGGGTGAGTCGAGAGGTACAGGAGCGTCCCCTTCCCCCTCCGGCGTGATAGATTCTACCTACGTTCCTCGAGTTCTTTGCGGCCATAACAGAGTGAATGGTCTAAGGGATGAAGCTCCACTGGGAGCCTAGTTGCTGCTCAATGGAGTGAAGCGTTGAGGTGATCTTAGTATCTAGTGCTTAATTGTGGCTAGGACCTTCCGCTGGACCAAAGGGTTAGGTCTAAATCTAGGAAGAGATTTATCACTTGGAATCCCTGGAGCTCATTGCAACTCTATGCGAGTGCGAGGTGTTGAGATTGTTCGATTTCTCCTCCGGGACATGTATAGAGTTAGGCATAGTTGACCTTAGATTTGGGACTATGTATGTAAGGATTTCCATGACTCACCATTGCATCGATTAGGAAGCATAATAGAGGGTTCTTGCACTTGAAACGATTATCCTAGGTGAAGCATTATCCGAGTAACCCATCTTTATCGATTGCCTTGCCTCCACCTTACTTTTGCTCTCTTACTTGTTGCTTTTAATTCCTGAGAATTGAATCATTATCACACTTATCATTGTTGATACTCCACATAGCTAAGAATCGAATTAAGTGTTTTTACTCCCTACTCCCTGTGGATTCGACCCCGCTCACCCGGGATTATTACTTCGACAAACCCATGCACTTGCGGGATATAAGCAAGGGGATCTTGTCAACGCCCGTGTGGATTCTCTATTTCTCTGCCGGCTGTGAACAGTGCTTCTACAGTACATACTACAATATTGCTATAGTGCTCTGCTACAGTATTCGACCTGAATAGTTCCCAATTCCATACTCTCATCGGGGTAACGCAAACGGTGAATGGTGTACATGATGGTGGAACTCTTGTTCTATGTGCATAAGTCGGAATGCTCGAATGTGACTGCCTCTTTGCCCCTCCAAATGGATGTGCCAACTCGAATATGAGGAGGTTGGCACACATTCTAGCATCTCACATCGACCTATATCTTCGCGTTTGAACCTTAGCAAGATTTCCTCCAAAATTGGTGCATTGTGATCCACATTGGCCTATTTCCTTCACAATCAGCCTCACAACCCTACATGCATAAGAGTAACATAAAAACATACATATTAGTGTAAAACCCAGAGAAAAGTAATGCTCAACATAAGGAATGAACGCTTCGCATTCGTATCGCACAAGCACTTATCAAACTCCCCCACACTTAAGTTTTTGCTTGTCCTCAAGCAAAAATTAAAAATGTTATGTGCATCAATGAAGAAGATATTGGAAGTGCTTGGCCTTAGGTTCACCAAAGTATACAAAGAGAGCATTCTACAAGTAAGGGAAATTCCAACACTAAATACGAAAAATCAATGCTCTAGCTAAAAACTTGAATAAAAAAGGAAACAAAACCTGAAATCGTGTACGTGTGTGAACTCACTCAAAAACAACCCACGGTATACTCCTCAAAGTTCTAAGTACAAGGGACTTATTTATCTACAAAAGTGACAACAATTTCAAAGATGGTAGTAGCTTCACACATCCTCTAAGGTAGCCCTTTCCAAAGCGGCCGCTAAGGTGGCTTTCACACTTTCGAGGTGGTAGCTCTTTATACCGGAGTGGTGGCTTTCACTCATCCTATGAGATAGCCCTTTCTCTCATTAGGGCATAGCTAGTATCCGACTTATGAGAGTAGCTTCATACTACATAGGTGGTAGCTCTTTCCACCCAACAAGCAATAATAAAACTATTTTGTTCTTTCTTTTCATTTTCCATTTTTTTTTAAGAATTTAGCACAAGAAAATAAATTTAACTAGTCCCTTTAACATCGAACATGAGTTTCCAATAGAGTTCAAAGAGTGAGTAGTGCACTAAGTATTAATTGGGCAAAAATTTCCTAGAAATTCAAGCAAGAACTAGAGCATGAAAACATTTAATGTTAGAAATTCTGTTAGACTCAAGAATACAATCATTGCAACTAAGGTGAACCGCCATTGGCTATGTGAGCATATATCAATCAAGAACAATAGAAAAGATGTGTGCACTATGAAACTCCCCCCCACACTTAAGTTGTACATTGTCCCCAACGTACACATTCAAGCTCACTCAAAATATAAATCATTCAAAAGCAAATGTGGGAGAAGCAATCAAAACAATACTCCCCTGACTCCTAGTGTGACGTTTGATGAAGCTAGTTCGTTGGGAGGAGGGTTCCAACGGGTTGTGAAGCTTACACGGCCAAGTACCTCAGTATCTTGGCCGTGCCCATGACTAAGTCTCAATTCCCAAGAAGACAAGACCATCTGCACGCATACACGAGGGGGTTCAGTGAAGCTCAATAAAGACAAAATAAATCGAGTGTATATAAAGGATAAAGCAATGAATACAACTCGATGATGCAAAATGAAAATAAACTCAGAAGGGAAATCCTTTCTGAGTGAAAAAAAAGTCTAAAAACAGGAAAAATAAAATAAAATGCAAGAAAGTAAAGGAAAAATCAAGTGTCAGTGTCAGTGTCGCTCTCAGGCTCCTGTGCTACTGCTGCTGGTGAAGCACATAGTGGGTCTACCGGTGCCGGGGTAGAGGATGGAGGTGCTAGAGGAACTGAGGGCGCCGGAGGTGTCATCGGCCGCAATACAAATGATGAGGTGACGTCTCGCTCTAAAATCTGCTGTAACATGTCGAAACGCGCCATGAACTCTGTGTACTGAGTGGCCTGCGTAGCCCTAATTTTGGCAACCTCAGCTCGGACTACTCCTATAGCATTCTCAAGCCTCTCAAAGCGATCATTGGCTCGAGATGGTGAAAACATACGCACTAGGGGTGGCTCATAATGGCATGCAAGTATCTGTATGCAGGTCGAGAAAGGCACGTGGCCTTGGATACCCCTGGCTCGTACTGACCTTGACCACATAACACTCTGTATCTGTGAATGCCTCCTCGTACAAGCCAAGTAGTACTGAAAACTGCGTGATGCTCAAGCTATGGTGGTGTCCAAATACTCTGAACTGAATGGTGTCTACACTGTTGAAGCTCGCATACGATCTATCGAACTCGAATGATGAAAGTACCTCCAGTGCAAACTCTCAGATGGCTGGCTCTCTAATCATCAGCAACTGCCGCCAACCACCTTTTAAAATGAGATCCTCGATCTCATCAGCAAACTCTTCTCCCTCCTGCAGATCTCGCAATATAGTCGTGTCTAAAAATCGAGTATGCCCAAAACAGAGCCTCGACAGGCGCTCATAGCGAACCTGATGCTCTGGAATTAGCTTTAAAAAGGGTATGAATCAGATTTAAATAGGGCTGGAATCGGGCGAGTACAAGGGCTTGGATGCTCCACGCGCCCGTGCGGAATTTCCACACGGGCGTGGATAATTTCCACACGCCCGTGTGGATTCTCTGTTTTTCTGGTTTCTCGGCCAGCTGTGAACAATGCTTCTACAGTACATACTACAATATTGCTATAGTGCTCTGCTACAGTATTCGACCTGAATAGTTCCCAATTCCATACTTTCATCGGGGTAAAGCAAACGGGCACACGTTCACGTCGTGGATCACTTGCTTCTTCAATGGTGTACACGTTGGTGGAACTCTTGTTCTATGTGCATAAGTCGGAATGCTCGAATGTGACTGCCTCTGTGCCCCTCCAAATGGATGTATCAACTCGAATACGAGGAGGTTGGAACACATTCTAGCATCTCACATCGACCTATATCTTCGCGTTTGAACCTTAGCAAGATTTCCTCCAAAATTGGTGCATTGTGATCCACATTGGCCTATTTCCTTCACAATCAGCCTCACAACCCTACATGCATAAGAGTAACATAAAAACACCCATATTAGTGTAAAACCCAGAGAAAAGTAATGCTCAACATAAGGAATGAACGCTTCGCATTCGTATCGCACAAGCACTTATCAAACTCCCCCACACGTAAGTTTTTGCTTGTCCTCAAGCAAAAATTAAAAATGTTATGTGCATCAATGAAGAAGATATTGGAAGTGCTTGGCCTTAGGTTCACCAAAGTATACAAAGAGAGCATTCTACAAGTAAGGGAAATTCCAACACTAAATACGAAAAATCAATGCTCTAGCTAAAAAAACTTGAACAAAAAAAGGAAACAAAACACTGAAATCGGTATGCGTGTGTGAACTCACTCAAAAACAACCCACGGTATACTCCTCAAAGTTCTAAGTACAAGGGACTTATTTATCTACAAAAGTGACAACAATTTCAAAGATGGTAGTAGCTTCACACATCCTCTAAGGTAGCCCTTTCCAAAGCGGCCGCTAAGGTGGCTTTCACACTTTCGAGGTGGTAGCTCTTTATACCGGAGTGGTAGCTTTCACTCATCCTATGAGATAGCTCTTTCTCTCATTAGGGCATAGCTAGTATCCGACTTATGAGAGTAGCTTCATACTACATAGGTGGTAGCTCTTTCCACCCAACAAGCAATAATAAAACTATTTTGTTCTTTCTTTTCATTTTCCATTTTTTTTTTAAGAATTTAGCACAAGAAAATAAATTTAACTAGTCCCTTTAACATCGAACATGAGTTTCCAATAGAGTTCAAAGAGTGAGTAGTGCACTAAGTATTAATTGGGCAAAAATTTCCTAGAAATTCAAGCAAGAACTAGAGCATGAAAACATTTAATGTTAGAAATTCTCCTAAACTCAAGAATACAATCATTGCAACTAAGGTGAACCGCCATTGGCTATGTGAGCATATATCAATCAAGAACAATAGAAAAGATGTGTGCACTATGAAACTCCCCCCACACTTAAGTTGTACATTGTCCCCAACGTACACATTCAAGCTCACTCAAAATATAAATCATTCAAAAGCAAATGTGGGAGAAGCAATCAAAACAATACTCCCCTGACTCCTAGTGTGACGTTTGATGAAGCTAGTTCATTGGGAGGAGGGTTCCAACGGGTTGTGAAGCATACACGGCCAAGTACCTCAGTACCTTGGCCGTGCCTAAGTCTCAATTCCCAAGAAGACAAGACCATCTGCACGCATACACGAGGGGGTTCAGTGAAGCTCAATAAAGACAAAATAAATCGAGTGTATATAAAGGATAAAGCAATGAATACAACTCGATGATGCAAAATGAAAATAAACTCAGAAGGGAAATCCTTTCTGAGTGAAAAAAAAGTCTAAAAAGCAGGGAAAAAAATAAAAATAAAAATGCAAGAAAGTAAAGGAAAAAAATCAAGTGTCGTTGTCGTTGTCGCTCTCGAGGGCTCCGTACTACTCTGCTGGTGAAGCACATAATGGGTCTACCGGTGCCGGGGTAGAGGATGGAGGTGCTAGAGGAACTGAGGGGGCCTGAGCAGTCCTCGGCCGCAATACAAATGATGAGGCGACGTCTCGCTCTAAAATCTGCTATAACATGTCGAAACGCGCCATGAACTCTGTGTATTGAGTGGACTGCGTAGCCCTAATTTTGGCAACCTCAGCTCGGACCACTCCTATAGCATTCTCGAGCCTCTCAAAGCGATCATTGGCTCGAGATGGTGAAAACATACACAATGGGAATGGCTCCTCTGCCACTGGAGGTGCCTCGGTCTCCATCGTTGCTGGTTGAGGCTCGGGAGCGGGCTGAGATGCTCCGGCTTCATCACCCTCATCCTCGGCTATCACTGGAGCTGGTAGTACTAAAGCAAAAATCCCTGTCCGAACCCTGCGGACCATGCCCATCATCCGCATCATCTCTAGACTCAGGGGAGCAGCTACACTCTTCTTCTCGGCCCCGCGAATCGAATCCAAGAGACCCATGCCTAACACTAATCTCGTAATGTAGGGGCCTGAGAAGATCGCTCCCAGTCTAGCATAGTGTCCCTGATGTCTGATGTACTCTGCCAGGATGTGCCCTAAATAAATCGGTACACGCTGTACCATCGAATACAAGTACAGTAGCTCCTGATGGCTCAGGATACCAGTGCTATCACCACGGCCATTCACCGACCTACTCATAATGGCATGCAAGTATCTGTATGCAGGTCAAGAAAGGCACATGGCCTTGGACACCCCTGGCTCGTACTGACCTTGACCACATAACACTCTGTAAGCTCTCTGCGGGGTCAAGGTTCGAGGGTAATCAGTCGGTAAATGTGCGTACTCCTCTGTATCTGTGAATGCCTCCTCGTACAAGCCAAGTAGTACTGAAAACTGCGTGATGCTCAAGCTATGGTGGTGTCCAAATACTCTGAACTGAAAGGTGTCTACACTGTTGAAGCTCGCATATGATCTGTCAAACTCGAATGATGAAAGTACCTCTAGTGCAAACTCTCGGATGGCTGGCTCTCTAATCATCAGCAACTGCCGCCAACCACCTTCTGAAACGAGATCCTCGATCTCATCAGCAAACTCTTCTCCCTAGCTGCGAGATCTCGCAATATAGTCGTGTCTAAAAAATCGAGTCCGCCTCAAAAGCGGAGCTCGACGACCGCTCATAGCGAACCCGATGCTCGGGATTGCAAACCGCATGCCCTTGGGCTCAGGAGGTGACTCACGTGGTCTTTTATCAGCTTGCTTCTTTGATCTAGGTGCCATAATCTGCAAGATTTAAACGAAATGGATTAAACAAGTTGATAAACCAATGCTGCAGAAATCCACACGGTCGTGTGTAATTTCCGCACGCCCGTGTGGATCCACGGGGTGTGAGAACCGCACGGCCACACTTCAAAAATCCAACAATACAACTCAATAATGCTTCTAACTTGGTTCTAGACATAAATCATCATTCTAATTGATAAAACGAACCATTTACAACCATATTAATCGATGGAAACATTGTATTGGCGAAAATTATGAGAAATGTGGCTTACCGACGAGATGAAAAGAAAAAGTGAAGAATCGGCCGGAAAACCTCGCTAAAATTCTCCCAAATTGGAGCTATGTAACCGGAGAGTGATGTGAAAGTGTTTTCAGACGAATAGAAGTTGTGAAGGGGGAGAGAAACTGTTCTTCTTTTAAAGAGAACTCTCGACCCTTGGCGTTCTGTGTAATCACACGGGCGTGCGTTAATTATCCACGCCCATGCGTCCTCACTCCAAAAATACTACGGTGCGCTGCGACGCCTGTCTCCCTTTGACTCGATCGCTCTCGCCGACAGCGTGTGGAAAATATCCACGCCCGTGCTCCCGAATCACAGGGGCAGCCGCACGCCCCTGTGACTTCTCTGGATATCCGAGAAAAGTACTAAGTGTTACACACGCCTGTGCGGAAATTCCTCACGGGCGTGGACATTCACATGTCCAATTCACAGGGGTAGCTGCACGCTCCAGTGTCTTCTCGGGATGGAGAGAACTCCTCTGCAGAGATTCGCATGGGCGTGTCGAAATTACCCACGCCCGTGCATGGTTCACAAGGTTACCCACAGGGGCGAGTCCACGCCCTTGTGTGCCCTCGGGAAAAATCTGCCCAACTCTGCAGGAATTCACACGCCCGTGCGGAAATTACCCGCAGGCGTGCAACATTCGCGATAGTCGATCACGGGGCAGCCGCATGCGCCCATGCCTTCTCCGGATGGGCTCGCAGATGTCTCGCCCGATGGGCGTGTGGAAATCCCACGCCCGTGTGTTTTCTCTCGGATGACTTAGAAATCTGCGAGGGCTCTGAGAATATTTCGAACATGTTTGCACACTCGAGCCCCGCCCTATTATGCAAATTTTACCAGTGAAAAACATGAAATAGAACCCAAACGACCAAGCTTTCGCCAATTCCTCAAAAAGAACACGATGACTTTAAAACCCACAATAAAAATGCAACACAAGCATCTAAAAATCTAGACATCAACACTTAATGATTTATTCATGCAAACGAGCTAAACTAAAAGATAAGAAAACAGTAAACACTTGGGTTGCCTCCCAAGAAGCGCTTGTTTAACGTCACTAAGCTTGACGTACCTTGTCTTACCTCACAGGGGTTCATGAATGAAAGACGCCCTCTTACCCATGACTTGGAAGAATGATGTGCAAAGTCTCTTGATGGTAGAGGGTGTATTATCGGGCTTCGGACCACCTAGCAATTGTTCATCCAACTTCATGGTTCATGTGCGTCTCCAACAGTCTTGGAGTATTTTTGGTGGTGTCTCCTAGCTCTCTTCATTTTCCGGAGCACCTTCTTCAATATCCCCGGAGTAGATGTTACGTCATCAGTCAATCCAAGCATCATTACTTCTTCATTACTCTCCTCCGGGTCGAACAAACCTTCATATGGATCCGGGTTGAACATTTCCGGCATGTATTCATCAACAAGCTCATCAGTAGTGTCTAGGAAATACAAAGTGTCATCAAAATCGAGAGAATGCGCATGGCTTCATCAAGGCAGTAAGTGAGTTTGTCATCTCCAACTCTCAATGTGAGCTCTCCGCTGTCCATGTCAATCAATGATTTGGAAGTCCGCAAGAACGGTCTCCCAAGTATCAAGGGTACGTCCGCATCCTCATCGACATCTAGCACTACGAAGTCAACCGGAAAAATGTACTTGTCCACCTTGACAACGTCTTCAATGATGCCTCTCAGATGTTGCAACGTTCGGTCCGCCAATTGTAAAGTCATCCGAGTAGGCCTAGGCTCTCCCAAGCCTAGCTTTTGGAAAAAAGTATATGGCATGACATTGATACTTGCCCCTGAATCCACCAATGTCATTTCCTCACCTAAGTTGCCGATGTTACATGGAATGATAAAGCTTCCCGGGTCTTTCTTCTTGTTCGTCATGTTCTTTTGCAGCACCGTCGAGCATGAAGCATTTAGCACCACTGAAGCACTCTCCTCCGACTTCCTCTTGTTAGTTAACAAGTCTTTCAGGAACTTCGTATACTTAGGCATTTGAGCTAATGCCTCTACAAAAGGAATGTTGATGTGGAGTTGCTTGAATAAACTCAGGAACTTCTTATACTGTTCATCCCCTTCGTCATTTTTCAATCTAGAGGGATAAGGGATTCTTTGCTTGAAAGATGGGGATGCCACCTCTTTCTCTTTCTTTGCTCCCTCCTCAACCTCTACAACCTCGGGTGTATGTTCTTTCGGCTTCTCACTCGAAAGCCTCCCTTCAACCTCACGACCACTTCTCAAAGTGATCGCCTTCACATTTTCTCTAGGGTTGGTTTCTGTATTGCTTGGTAAACTTCCATGTGGCCTTTCGGAAAGAGACTTCGCAATTTGCCCCACCTGATTTTCAAGGTTGTGCAAAGAAGCGGTGTGGTTGAGAAGTGTAGCTTCGACTGATTCAAACCGTGTATTTGCAGATTGAACAAATCTTGCCAAGTGCTTCTCTAAATCCGTCATTCGGGTTTCCAAGCCTGAAATTCTGTTTTCCACTTGAGGTGCTTGTTGTTGTCGTTGGAAACCCGGTGGCACCATGGCCTTTTGTGGTCCTTGGTTACTCCATGAAAAGTTGGGATGATTCTTTAAACCTGAATTGTAAGTATTGCTATATGGGTTCCCTTAAGGTCTCTTGCCATTACCTACAAAGTCAACGTTTTCGACTGAAGAAACATTACCAAAAGAGATCGGGCAATCGGAGGGAGAATGTCCTCCACCACAACCGGTGCAATTGGTCACGGCCGCAACTCTATTCGAAGCTATGAGATCTAGCTTCTTACTCAGACTCTCTACTTGTGCCGCCAATGAGGTCACCGCATCGATTTCATGGATACCAGCCATCTTTTTCTTCTCCCTAGCATTCCATTGGTAACTATTTAACCCCATTTCCTCAATTAATTAACGAGCCTTATTGGGGGTTTAGCTACCTAAGGTACCTCCTGCTGCCGCATCTAAGAGTTGCCTTGTACTCGGGTTCAAACCATTGTAGAAGGTTTAAACAATCATCCACTCCGAGAATCCGTGTTGCGGACACTTTCTCAGGAGCTCCTTGAACCTTTCCCATGTCTCGAATAGAGACTCCAATTCCAACTGAACAAAGGACGAGATCGCATTCCTAAGCTTTGCTGATTTTCCGGGAGGGAAATAACGGGCTAGAAAAGCTTCTACCATCTGCTCCCATGTAGTGATTGATGCTCTAGGTAATGAGTGTAGCCACTGCTTCACTTTACCCTTCAAGGAAAATGGGAAGGCTCTCAATTTTATGGCATCATCCGTAACCCCATTTATCTTCAGCATGTCGCACACCTCGAGAAAGCTCTCTATATGACTATTTGGATCCTCATCGGCCAAACCGTTGAATTGTGCGGACTGCTACAGCATATGGATGAATGCTGGCTTTAGCTCGAAGTTCTGAGCTGTAATCGGAGGATGCACAATACTCGATTGCGTCCCCAACACTGAAGGTCTGGCATAGTCGGATAGTGTTCGCTGTTGCTCATTCTGTCCTGCCATGTTTTCAGATTCCTCTCATTCCAAATCAGCTAAATTATGCTGTTCTTCCACAGGTTCTTTCCCTTTTTCTTCTAAGTGTATGTTCAAGCTCAGGGTCTCCTTCAATCAATATTGATTGATTCCCTCGGGTCATAACCTGGAGCTGCAACAAAAAGAAAGAAAAAGAAAAGCAGAATGATGATAGAATGAGAAGATATGAAACAGAATATATGGTGAAATAACTAAGAAAACAAAGTGTAAAGTATCTCTAAACGCCTACTCCCCGGCAACGGCGCCAAAAACTTGACAAGGTCCCCTTGCGTATATCCCGCAAGTGCACGGGTTTGTCGAAGTGATAATCCTGGGTGAGCGGGTATCGAATCCACAGGGAGTAGGGAATAAAAATACTTAATTCGATTCTTAGCTATGTAAAAGATCAATGATAATGAGTGTGACAATGATTCAATTCTCAACAGTAAAAGCAACAAGTAAGAGAGCAAAAGTAAAGAAGGGGGTAAGGCAATCGGTAAAGATGGGGTACCCGGATAATGCTCCACCTAGAATAATTGTTTCAAGTGAAAGAACCCTCTATTATGCTTCCTAATCAATGCAATGGTGAGTCGTGGAAATCCTTAATTGCATAGTCCCAAATCTAAGGTCAACTATGCCTAACTCTATACATGTCCCGGAGGAGAAATCGAACAATCTCAACACCTCGCACTCGCATAGAGTTGCAATGAGCTCTAGGGATTCCAAGTGATAAATCTCTTCCTTATAATAGACCTAACCCTTTGGTCCAGGTGGAAGGTCCCCAACCACAATTGAGCCCTAGATACTAAGATCACCTCAACGCTTCACTCCGTTGCACGCGCAACTAAGCCCCAAGTGGAAGTTCATCACTTAGACCATTTACTCTATTATGGCTGCAAAGAACTCGAGGAACGGAGGTAGAATCTATCACGCCGGAGGGGAAAGGGGACGCTCCTGTACCTCTCGACTCACCCTCTCAACCCTCTCCAACCTAGCTTTGTCTAACGCTCGTGGTGTATCACTCACTCACAAGGTTACCAACAAGAACTCTGAACCCTAGTGTCACTCTAGGGGAAATGTTCATATAATCAAGCATTCAAGGTTGGAACTCACAATAAACATCAATTTATTGAAAGCATAATAAAGAGGTTCAAAGAAATAAATACATCCTAAGGTTCACAATACCCGAGTACCCACTAGGGGTTTAGCACTCAATGGAGCTAAGTAGAATCAAAGAAATAGAATGTAAAAGCAATGAATCCATAAAGAAACCCCCTCGATAATCGTGTTGATGGTCTTGTGGAAAGTCCTCTACTCGTCGCAAGGGATCCTTTGTTCGGCCTAGGATACACCTCGCCGGATTGGTGCCGACGAAAGCTCTCCCAATAACCTTCTTCCAAACGAAGCGTGATGTCAGAGCTGTAGAACCTCTCCAAAAACCCAGCCAATACCCCTCAAAACCCTAGCCGAAGCCTTCTCGCAAGTTGGGGAAAAGATGGAGAAAAGAATACCAAAATCGGGGCTGAATCGGCTTTAAATAGGGCTGGAATCAGGCGACTCCACGGGCGTGGATACTCCACGCGCCCGTGTGGAATTTCCACACGGGCATGGATAATTTCCACACGCCCGTGTGGATTCTCTGTTTCTCTGGTTTCTCCGTCGGCTGTGAACAGTGCTGCTACAGTAGATGCTACAATGTTGTTACAGTGCTCTGCTACAGTATTTGACCTTAATAGTTCCCAATTCCATATTTTCATCGGGGTAACGCAAACGGGCACACGTTCACGTCGTGGATCACTTGCTTCTTCAATGGTGTACACGTTGGTGGAACTCTTGTTCTATGTGCATAAGTCGGAATGCTCGAATGTGACTGCCTCTGTGCCCCTCCAAATGGTTGTGCCAACTCGAATACGATGAGGTTGGCACACATTCTAGCATCTCACATCAACCTATATCTTTGCGTTTGAACCTTAGCAAGATTTTCTCCAAAATCGGTGCATTGTGATCCACATCGGCCTATTTCCTTCATACTCAGCCTCACAACCCTACCTGCATAAGAGTAACATAAAAACACACATATTAGTGTAAAAACCCGAGAAAAGTAATGCTCACCATAAGGAATGAAAGGTTCGCATTCGTATTGCACAAGAACTTATCAATTTGCTTTAGCAAGCTGTCCGACTTGATGTTCAAGTAATTGTACAGAAGCTTGAAGATTTCTCAAAATGGAGCCTATCTCATTGAACTGCCCGGCATGTTAAGCAAGCTGAGCATTCACCTTACTGAACTAAGAATCTATACTGCTGGTTATGCTATGAAACCTTGATTCAGTGTTGATCATGAACTTGGAAAGCACATCTTCAGTAGTGAACCTCTTCTCTAGCACTGATTGTTGCATTTAGGGACCTTGTGGAGGTGGTGCAGCTTTTTGTTGTTGCCCCTAACTCCATGGAATGTTTGAGTGGTACTTCCATCCCGGATTATAAGTTGAGCTGTAAGGATTTCCTTGTGACCTTTGTCCCCCAATATAATCAACATTCTCAATTGGGGTGGGTGATGGAGGAACTAGTAATAGGACATTGGGCGACTCCATGCCCTCCACCACAAGTGCAACAACTCATCACCGACTCTGACTTCGAGCTACTCCCCATGAGCATATCTAGCTTCTGAGACAACACATCTACTTTTGCTGCAAGAACATCATTAGCACTGACTTCATAAATTCCGGTCCCTTTTTGTGGTGCACCTCTTGAGGCCCAATGAGACTCATTGCTTTGCCATTGATTCAAGTAGTTACTCGGTATCGTCAGGGTACTTATTGCTAAGAGATCCACCGGTTGCGGCATCAATTAGTTGACGAATTGCATATTTCAACCCATTGTAGATGATCTGAATCCACATCCAAGAAGCAAAGCCATGATGGGGGCATCTTCGAAGAAGGTCCTTGAATCTCTCATAAGCATCAAATAGTGTCTCCGGCTCTCCTTGTTTGAATGCCGAAATTTCTTGCCTTAGCTTTGCCACTTTGCTAGGAAGAAAATACCTTCCCAAAAATTTTTCAACCATATCTTTCCATGTTTTGATCGATCCCGGCTGTAAGGATGTAAGGTAACGATATGCTCCAACTATCAAACTGAAAGGGAATAGTCATAGCCGGATCGCATCGTCAGTCACCCCGTTTATCTTCATTTGCAAGACCATTAAATTGGACTGAATTTTGGATCATGCCGATGGTGCTTGCCTTGATCTCAAAATTATTTGTAGCGATGGATGGTGCTTGCACACTAAATTTATCTCCTGTGAACTGTGGCCTTTCATACTCAGATAAAGTGCATTTTTCTTCAGCCATGATTACAAATTCTCTGTCCTCAATCTCAATGTTTTTTTCACTAGTACTTTCACCCACTTCTCTAAGTTTTCGACGCAAGGTTCTCTCAATTTCATTGTCTTGTCCAACTAAATTTGATGGATTTGCTCATGTCATGCACAGTACCTTGCAAAGTCAATAAAGATAAATAAAGTTAAGCTCAAAAAGACGTAATACAACCAAAAAGAAGAAATAGAAGAAAAAAATGGTTAGAGCAATAAGCTAGAAGTTTCCTAGAATTCCTTATGTTCCCCGGGAACGGCGCCAAAAACTTGGTTGATCTCCCGCAAGTGTACGGGGTCACCAAGTAATAACCCTAGCGAGGGCCCAAGGATCGTATTCCACGGGGCTAAGGAGCTCCTATTACTCCTCCATCACCTATTATTTAACCTTACAAATTAAGCATGGTATACTACTCTAATAAATGCAAGAATGTAAATAGAGCACAAGTATAACAATTCCAAGTCAAGCAAGGAGATCACAAAAGCAATGATAATAAAAATAGGCCAAGGGATGAGGATCCCCATGAGGGGATGTATGGATGCATAAGAATAAAAAAATATCAAAGGTGATTTAGACCGACGGTCCTCAACAATAGTTCAACCTCAATTTCTTGGCGGTTAAACCCTAATCCCGTACAAATGATGACAAGGATCTCTCCTTAATCATATTCCTACGATTGCATTAAGTGAATGGAGATCACGCAACAAGGATATGCTTAACCTAAGTTTATCCTCATGGTTCGGAGGGGCTACCTACATCCAATTTCTCGGTATATTGGTCAAAGATTACACCTTTTAGCTCATTAATGATCTAGTACACGTGAGTAGGTCACGTCTACGTGTACAACTCAAGCAAGAACTAAGGATTTCTCCATATAATAGTTCTAGGCATGAAACACAATGAATTAAAACATAAATCACACCAACGCATTCCAAATATAAGTGTAGCATCCAAAATACATGATGAACCCCCCAAGGTTCACCTACATCCGGTGCCCTTGGGGTTCTAGTGTGCCATCATACAAACTAGTATCTCAAACTCAACAAAAATAAGAAGTAAATGCATAAATGACACTCCCTAGTCCGAATGATGATGAGGATGGATAATGCCGACCAAATGACGATTCCTCTAACCCAAGGAATGCCGAATGCTCCTCCTCCTTTGATGATGAAGCTCTCCCATTGAAGTTCAAGCTCTTGATCTCTCCAAGCCTCAAGCCAAAACACTCCCAAGAATAATGTCTTCGTTCTCCTTTTCTCTCCCAAGTAATGGCTGCCAAGAGTCCTCTCCCCCCCCAAAAGTCCCTCCAATGACTTTCAAGATACCCTCCTATACCGCCCAACATCTCTCACAAATTGGCCTCTACTTGGGTGGTATACTGGCTTAATGAGAAGCTCATTGAGGCTGTTTGGGGTAGGTAAAGTACACAAAAGCTCTCAGAATAGCCTCTTTAATGGCTCAATGAGCACCTCATTAAGCCAGTATGCCTTCAAGCAAATCTTCTTCAATAGCTACAGTAAACATCCCGCGCTCCATCCCGTGCAGCATTGAGGCCGTATACCATGATTAAATTCCTGACTTGAAAACTCTCCATGTGCTACTGTGGTAGCTACAGTGATCTTGCTACAGTGTTGTGACCTAGTTTTCTTCTCTTTTTCTCCCAAATTGTATCCCCGTGTCCTGCGTTTCATTTTTGTGCCCTGCAAAGCAAATAACACACGATTAACCACAAAACGGGTATCAATTCTTATAAAAATGCATGCTAGAAGCAACAAATACATATACTGCAATACGTACATTTAGTCACTTATCATCATGCTCCATTTGGAAGAAGATTATTGGGAGAGCTTTCGTCGGCACCAATCCGGCGAGGTATGCCCTAGGTCGGACAAAGAGACATTTGGAGGAAACGAGGCCACTCCATAAGACCATCGACATGACTACTGAGGGGGTTTTTCTATGGATTACTTGTTTTTATATTCGATTTCATTGTTGATTGTAACTACCTCCACGGAGAGCGAAACTCCCTAGTGGGTACTTGGATTTGTGAACCCTAGGATGTATTTGTTTCATTAAACCTTTTATTATGCTTTCTTTAATTAATGTTTTAATTGAGTTCCAATCTTGAATGTTTGATTGATTGAATGCTCCCTTAGAGTCATACTAGGGTTGAGAGTTCACCTTGGTAATCCCTTGTGAGTGAGTGACACACCACGAGAGTTAGACAAAGCTAGATTGGAGAGTGTTGAGAGGATGAGTCGAGAAGTAGCGGAGCATCCCCTTTCCCCTTTCGACATGATTTATTCCTACCTCCATTTCCTTGAGTTCTTTGCGGTCATAGTAGAGTGAACGGGCTAATGGATGATCTTCTGCTGGGGCTTAGTTGCAAAGGCAACGGAGTGAAGCGTTGAAGTGATTTTAGCACCTAGGGATTAATTGTGACTAGGGACCTCTCAAATAGACCAAAGGGTTAGGTCTACATCTAAGAAGAGGGTTTATCACTTGGAATCCCTAGAACTTCATGCAATTCTATACAAGTGCGAGATGATGAGATTGTTCGATTTCTCCTTCTGGACATCGTATAGAGTTAGGCACGGTTGACCTTAGATTTGGGACTGTGTATTGAAAGGATTTCCATGACTAATTAATGCATTAATTAGAAAGCATAATAGTTGGTTCTACACTTGAAATGATTGTCCTAGGAGGAACAATATCCGAGTACCCCATCTATATTGATTACCTTTCCTCTCATTTTATCGTGCCTCTCTTTCTTATTTCTTTTAATGCTTTTCAAAAAAATCTTATTCACAATATCACTGATTCATTCTCATCCTAGTTGTGTTTCTATTCACTATTCCTTATGGATACGATACCCATTCACCTGGGATTTATTACTTCGACACTTGTGCACTTGCGGTTTACATGCATATTCGGTCGTGTCAAGGTTGCTTTAGGCTTTAGGGATTCCAAGTGATAAACCCAATTCTCTAAAATAGATCTAACCCTTTGGTCAAGGTGAAAGACCCCTAGTCATAATTAAGCCCCAAATACTGAGAATTACTTCAACGCTTCACTCTATTGCTTGTTGATAAGTGCTTATGTGTTAAGAATGCGAAAGTGTTCTTTCCCTACGATGAGCATTACTTTTATCAGGTTTAAGCACTAATACATGTGTATTTGTGTTCTTTTGCGCATGTAGGGTTGTGAAGCTAAGTATTAAGAAAAGAAGCCAAAAGTAGATTGTGAAGGCACTATTTGGTGGAATCTTAGAAGTAACAAACGCGAAGACACAAGTGGGGCTCTAAGATATGGGAATGTGTGCCAACCTCCATGTATTCAAGCCATTATAATGAGTTGGAGGGGTATGAAGGCAATCACATTTGTATATCCCGACTTGTGCATTAATAGCAAGACCAATGAGGCCATTGATTGAAGAAAAGTTGTGATCTACGGCATAAACGTGTGCCCATTTATGTTGCCTCGATGAAAAGATTGGAATTAGTAGTGTTTTGGCGGAGTACTATAGTAGGGTACTGTAGCAAATCACTATAGCAATATAATGTAGCAGTTACTGTTCACAGCCGGCCAAAAATCAAGTTTTTAGAGAATCCACACGGGCGTGTAGAAATTTCCCAAGCCCGTGTGGAAATTCCACTGGCCCGTGTGGAGAATCGATAAGAGTGTGTGGATGCCCGATTCTAGCCCTATTTAAGCCGCGATTCAGCACGATTTTGAGGAGAATCTTCCACCCTTCTCTCTAACTTTTCTCCATCTTTTGAGAGGCTATCGGCTAGGGTTTTGAGAGGATTTTGGCAAGTCTTTGGAATGGTCCTACGAATTTGACACCGCGCTTTTGCTTGGAAGAAGTTTATTAAGGGAGCTTTTTGTCAGTACCGATCCGGCGAGGTGTGCCCTAGGCCGGACAAGGGGACCTTTAGAGAAGAAGAGGCTACTCCACAAGACCATCGACACAAATACCGAGGGGGTTTCCTATGGATTATTTGTTTTTACTTTCGATTTCATTATTGATTGTATCTTGCTCCATGGAGAGCTAAACTCCCTAATGGGTACTTGTATTTTGTAAACCCTACGATGTTATTGTTTCTTTGACCTTTTATTTTGCTTTACTTAATTGATATTTTTAATTGAGTTCCAATCTTGAATGCTTGTTGAATGATTTCTCCCTTAGAGTGACAGTAGGATTGAGAGTTCTTCTTGGAAACCTTTGTGGATGAGTCACACACCATGAGGGTTAGACAATACTAGATTTGAGAGGGTTGAGAGGGTGAGTCAAGATGTAGCGGAGCATCCCCTTCCCCATTCGGTATGATTTATCCTACCTCCATTTCCCAGAGTTCTTTGCGGTCGCAAAAGAGTGAAGTAGTAAAGGATGAACTCCGCTTGGGCTTAGTTGCGCGAGCAAATAAAGTAAAGCGTTAAAGTGAACTTTAGTATATGGGGCTTAATTGTGACTAGGGGTCTTTTGCCTATGTACCAAAGGGTTAGATCTACACATAGGAATAGGGTTTATCACTTGAAATCCCTAGAACTCCCTGCAACTTTGCATAGTATCAGGTGTTGAGACTGAGTGATTTCTCCGTCGAGACATAGTATAGAGTTAGTCGCGGTTGGCCTTAGGTTTGGGTCTGTGTGCTTTAGGATTTCCACGACTCAATAAGCATTAATTAGGAAGTATAATAGTAGGTCTTGCACTTGAAACATTAGTCCTAGGGGAAGCATTGTCAGAGTACCCCACTTCTATTGATTGCCTTTCCTCTCACATACTCATGCCTCTCATTCTTGTTTCTTTTATTTTTTTATTTTTGCATCACATCTTATCAACACAATCATTATTTCATCTTCACTAGGTTAAGTAGCAATTTTGGTATTTTTATTCCCCCAATAATTCTCTTCAAAAGGAATATGGTGTTGAAGGCCATCAAACATCTCTAAAAGCCTAGCCTAAGCCTCTTCAAACCCTAGGAGTGGGCTCCTCCAAAGGTGGAGAAAAGATAGCCAAAAGATGGGAAAAAGATCCTTAAATCGGGTTGAAATCGTGACTTAAATAGTGCTGGAATCGAGCATCCACACAGGTATTTGGAATTTTCACAAGCCCGTGTGAATCTGCAAAAATTCAATTTTCACTGGCCTGTGAACAGTAACGGCTATAGTAAATTGCTACAGCTATTTTCTACAATACCTACTACAGTACTCCGCCAAAAATACTCCCGAATCCAAACCTTTCATCGAAACAACATAAACGGGCAAACATCTATGTTGTAGATCGCATTACATCTTCAAATAAAAGCACATTTGATGACAATCTTGCAAGCTTTGGACAAGTCGAAACACATTAGTGTGACTGCCTTTGTGCCCCTCCAATTTGCATATTTACTTGAGCACAACGGAGGTTGGCACACACTCACATGTCTTTGAGCACAACTTGTGTCTTCATGTTTGTTCACTCTAAGATTCCATCAACAAAGTACAAACGGAATCTACTTTGGCTTCTTTCTTCCATATTTGTCTCTACAACCCTACATGCACAAAAGAAAACAAATACACATGTATTAGCGATAGAATTTGAGAAAATTAATGCTCATCGTAGGAAATGAATACTTCATATTTTACTAATACACAAGCACTTATCAAAACCCTAGGATGATTTTTTTTTCTTTGACCTTTATTATGGTTCTTTAATTGATGTTTTAATTGAGTTCCATCCTTGAATGTTTATTATATTGATTTTCCCTTTGAGTGACACTAGGGTTAAGAATCTATCTTGCTAATCCTTGAGGATGAGTGATACACTGATAAGTGATTGTGTGAGAAGAATGCGAAGTGCTCTTTCCTTATGTTGAGCATTACTTTTAGCATGTTTAAGGGCTAATACATGTGTATTTGTGTTTTTTGCGCATGTAGGGTTGTGAAGCTAAGTATTGAAAAAAGAAGCTAAAAGTAGATCATAAACACATTATTTGGTGGAAACTTGGAAGGAACAAACGCGAAGACACAAGTGGGACTCCAAGATACGTGAATGTGTGCCTCCATGAATTCAAGTCACTATAATGAGTTGGAGGGGCACAAAGACAGTCACATATGCGCATCCCAACTTGTGCATTGATAACAAGACCTCCACCAATGAAGCTTTTGATTGAAGAAAACATGCGATCTATGGTATAAATGTGTGCCCGTTTATGTTGCCTTGATGAAAAGCGTAGAATTAGAAGTATTTTGGCCGAGTACTGTAGCAGGTTTCTGTAGCAAGTACGGTAACAGTTACTGTTCAAATAAGGCCGAAAATAGGATTTCAAGAGAATCCACAAGGGCGTGTGGAAATTCTCCACGCCCATGTGAAAATTCCACAAGCCTATGGAAAAAATTCACAGGGGTGTGTTGATTCCCGATTCCAGCGCTATTTAAGCCGCAATGCAGCCTGATTTTTGGGATCTTCTTTTGTCCTTTTCTCCAACTTTCATCCATCTTTTGAGAGGCAGTCGGCTAGGGTTTAGGGAGGCTTTTGGCACGTCTTTGTAGTGGTTCTAAGGATTCAACACCGTGCTCTACTTGGAAGAAGGTTATTGGGGGAGCTTTCGTCAGTACCGATCCGGCGAGGTGTGTCCTTGGCCGGACAAGGGGATCTTTGGAGAAGACTTGCCTACTCCACAAGACCATCACCATGACTACTGAGGGGGTTTTCTTATGGAACATGACAAGTGCTTGTGTGTTAAGAATGCGAAGTGTTCTTTCCTTACAATGAGCATTACGTTTATCAGGTTTAAGTGCTAATACATGTTTATTTGTGTTCTCTTGCGCAGGTAGGGTTGTGAAGCTATGTTTTAAGAAAAGAATCCAAAAGTAGATCGTGAATGTACTATTTAATAAAATCTTAGAAGGAACAAAAGCGAAGACACAAGTTGGGCTAAGAGATACGGGAGTGTGTGCCAACCTCCATGTATTCAAGCAATTACAATGATTTGGAGAAACACAAGGGTAGTCACATTTGCGTATCCTGACTTGTGCATTATTAGCAAGATCCTCACCAATGAACCCATTTATTTAAGAAGCGACGCGATCTACGGCATAAATGTGTGCCCGTTTATGTTGCCTCGATGAAAAGTGGATTCGGAAGTGTTTTTGGCGGAGTACTATAGCAGGTTGCTGTAACAAATCAATGTAGTAATTTATTGTAGTAGTTACTGTTCATAGCCAGCAGAAATTCAGAGAATTCACATGGGCATGTGGAAATTCCACACGCCAGTGTGGATGCCCGATTCCAACCCCTTAAAAGCCGTGATTCAGCCCCGATTTCTCCATCTTTTCCCCTATCTTTTCTTCGACCTTCCCTCATCTTTGGAGGCGCATGCGGCTAACGTTTGGAGAGGCTTTGGCAAGGCTTTGGAGAGGTTAGACGGCCTTCAACACTGCATTTCCTTCTGAAGATAGCTATTGGTGGAGCTTTGGTCGGCACCAATCTGGCAAAGTGTGCCCTAGGTTTGACAAGGGGACCTTTGAAGAAGATGCGACCAATCCACATGACCTTCGACACGAACACAAGGGGGTTTTCATTCATGGATTGCATCTCTTTACTTTTAATTTCATTATCTATTGTATTTTGCTCAATGGAGAGCTAAACCCCTAGTGGGTACTTGGGTATTTGTGAACCCTAGGATGTATTCATTTCATTGAATCTATTTATTATGCTTTTAATTAATTGATGTTTATTGTGAGTTCCAATCTTGTAGGTTTGATTGTTTGTATACTCCTCTAGAGTGACACTAGGGTTAAGAGTTCTTCTTGGTAACTCTTGTGAGTCAGTGACACACCATGAGAGTTAGATAAAGCTAGATTGGAGAGGGTTGAGAGGGTGAGTCAAGAAGTAGCGGAGCTTCCCCTTTCCCCTCCGGTGTGATCTATCCTACCTCCACGTTCCAAGAGTTATTTGTGGCCATAGTAGAGTGAATGGGCTAAGGGATGACTTTCCGCTGGGGGTTAGTTGCGAGTAAAACAGAGTGAAGCGTCGAAGTGATTTTAGCATCTAGTGCTTAATTGTGGCTAGAGATGTTTCACCTGGACCAAAGGGTTAGGTCTATACATAGGAATAGGGTTTATCATTTGGAATCCGTAGAGCTCATTGCAATTCTATATGAGTGTGAGGTGTTGAGATTGTTCGATTTTTCCTCTGGGACATGTATAGAATTAGGCATGGTTGACCTTAGATTTGGGACCATGTATTAAACGATCTCCATGACTCATTAATGCATTAGTTAGAAAGCATAATAGGGGGTTTTGCACTTGAAACGATTGTCCTAGGCGGAACAATATCTGGGTGCCCCATTTATCGTTGATTGCCTCCCCTATCTTTTAATTGTACCTTCTTTATCTTTTCTTATTTTCATTTGCATTGAGTTTGTTGTCACATCACATTCAACTTATTTTCATTCTAGTTAAATAGAAATCTTGGTGGTTCCAAGCACTATTCCCTGTGGATTCGACTACCCTCTCACCGGGGTATTATTACTTCGATACCCTTGCACTTGCGGTTTACACACATATACGGACGTGTCAGAACACTTGTTTTTAATTTTTGATTTCATTGTTGATTGTATTGTGCTTCATGGATAGGTAAACCCCCTAAGGGGTACTTGGATTTTGTAAACCCTACGATGTTATTGTTTCGTTGATCTTTTATTATGCTTTCCTTAAATGATGTTTCAATTAAGTTCTAATTTTGAATGCTTATTGAATGATTTCTCTCTTAGAGTGACACTAGGGTTGAGAGTTCATCTTGGTAATCGTTGTAGATGATTGACACACTACGAGGGTTAGACATTGCATGATTGGAGGGGGTTGAGAGGGTGAGTCGAGAGGTAGCAAGCATCCCCTTTCCTCTCTGGTGTGATTTATCCTATCTCCATTTCCTTGACTTCTTTGTGGTTATAATAGAGTGAAGTTCTAAAGGATGAACTCCAATGGGGCTTAGTTACACGAACAACAGAGTGAAGCATTGAAGTGACTCTAGTGTCTGAGGCTTAAATGTGACTAGGGGCATTTCGCCTGGACCAAAGGGTTAGTTCTATACATAGGAAGAGGGTTTATCACTTGGATTCCCTAGAACTCCATGCAACTTTACACAGTGTGATGTGTTAAGACTGAGCGATTTCTCCACCAGGACATAGTATAGAGTTAGTCACGGTTGACCTTAGATTTGGGACCCTGTGCTTAAGGATTCCCATGACTCATTGAGCATTGATTAGGAAGTATAATAGCGGGTCTTGCACTTGAAACATTAATCCTAGGGGAGCATTGTCTGAGTACCCAACTTTTATCAATTGCCTTACCTCACACTTACTTGCGCCTCTCATTCTTGTTTCTTTTATCTTCGTTCACATTATATTTTATCGACACTATCATTGTTCACTTTCACGTGGTTAATTAGCAATTTAAGTATTTTTACTCCTTACTCCTGTGGATACGATACCCCACTCACCTGTGATTTATTACTTGACAAACCCGTGCACTTGCTGGTCACACGCAAGGGGCTTTGTCGAGTTTTTAGCGCCGTTGCTGGGGAGTAGGCATTTTAGCGATACTTTGCACTTTCCTATCTTAGCTATTCATTGATTCTATTTCATATCTTCTTATTCTATCATCATTCTAATTTTGTTTTATTTATTTTGGTACAGCTCCAGGTTATGACCCAAGGGAACCCTTTGACATTACTTGAAGGTGATCCTGAACTAGAACATACACTCAGATGAAGGGGTAAAGAACCTGTACAAGAACCATCGAATCTGGCTGAAGTGGAAGTTTAAGGATCATACAACATGTTGGAACAAAATGAACAACAGAGAACACTTTCAGATTACGCCAGATCGTTAGTATTGGGGACACAATCTAGCACTATGCGACCCCTGATTACAGCTCCAAACTTTGAGTTGGAGCCAGTGTTCATCCAGATGATTAAGCAGTCATTGCAATTCAATGGTTTATGACAACGCCCCTTGCGTATATCCCGCAAGTGCAAGGATTTGTCGAGTTATAAAATCCTAGGTGAGTAGGTATCGTATCCACATGGAGTAGGGAATAAAAACTACTTAAATTATTTCTTAACAAAGTGAAACATGAATAATGGTTTTGTTAACAAGGTATAATGTAAATAAGAATAAAAGAGACAAGAAAGAGAAGCACAAGTAAAGGGTAGGTAAGGCAGTCAATATAAATGGTGTACTCGGATATTATTCCGCCTAGGATGATCGGTTCAAGTGCAAAAAGCTCTATTATGCTTCCTCACTAATGCATTAATGAGTCATGGAGATCCTTCAATACATGGCCCCAAATATAAGGTCAACCATGCCTGACTCTATATATATCCTGGAGGAGAAATCGAACAATCTTAACACCTCGCACTCGTACAAACCACAATGAGTTCTAGGGATTCCAAGGGATAAATCCTCTTCCTAGATGTAGACCTAACCCTTTGGTCAAGGTGTAAGGTCCCTAGTCACAATTAAGCCTATGGTACTACAGCGGAAGGTCATCCCTTAGCCCATTCACTCTACTATGACCGCAAAGAACTCGAGGAAATGGAGGTAGGATAAATCACACCGAAGGGGAAAGGGGACGCTCCGCTACATCTTGAATCACCCTCTCCAATCTGGCTTTGTCTAACTCTCATGGTATGTCACTCACTCACAAGGGTTACCAATAAGAACTCTCAACCCTAGTGTCACTCTAAGAGAGTATTCATTCAATCAAACATTCAAGATTAGAACTCAATTAAAGCATCAATTAATGAAAGCATAATAAAAGGTTTAATAAAACAAATACATCCTAGGGTTCACAAATCCAAGTACCCACTAGGGGGTCTAGCTCTCCATGGAGCTAGTTACAATCAACAATGAAATCAAATGTAAAAACAAGTAATCCATAGAAAACCCCTCGATAGACGTGATGATGGTCTTGTGGAGAGGCCTCGACTCTTCTAAAGGTCCCTTTGTCCTGCCTAGGATACACCTCGCCAGATTGATACCGACGAAAGCTCTCCCACTAAACTTTTTCCAAATGGAGCGCGATGTCAAAGCCATAGAACCTCTCAAAATCCCTTGCCAATACCTCTCAAAACCCTAGCAGCCGCTCGCTCTCAAGTAGATGAAAAGATGGATCACGATCCTCTGGAATCCAGGCTGAAATCGGCCTTAAATAGGGCTGGAATCGGGCATCCACATGCCCCTATGGATTCTCCACACGGGCTTGTGAAAATTTCACACGGGCATGGATAATGTCCACACACTCATGTGGATTCTTTGAACTTCATTTTTTTGGCGGCTGTGAACATAACCTGCTACAGTATCAACCCGAAACACTCCTGAATCCATGTTTTCATTGAGGTAACGTACACGGGCACACGTTTACATCGTAGATCGCCTTGCTTCTTTAATAAATAGCTTCATTGGTGAAGATCTTGCTATCAATGAAGAAGTTGGGATACTCGAATGTGACTGCCTTTGTGCCCCTCCAAATCATTGTGCTAACTTGAATACAAGGATGTTGTCACACATTCTTGCATCTTAAACCCCTATTTATGACTTCGCGTTTGAACCTTCTCAAGATTTCCTCCAAATAGTGCGTTCATGACCTACATTGGCTTCTTTCTTTAACATTCGGCTTCACAACCCTATACGCATGAAAGTAATATAAATGCACACATATTACTGCTAAAACCTGATAAAAGTAATGCTCTCATAAGGAAAGAATACTTCACATTCTTATCACACAAGCACTTATCAAACTCCCCCAAACTTAAGCTTTTGCTTGTCCTCAAGCAAAAATTAAAACATTAAAGTATATACATAGGAAATATTGGAAATTCTTGGCCTTAGTTTTACCAAAACATGCAAAGAGAGCATTCTATAAGTAAGGAAATTCAACACTAAATACGAAAAATTAATGTTCTAGCAAAAAACATGAATGAAAAAGACAACAAACCCGAAGTCGTGTAAGTTGTGTAAACTCACTCAAGTCAACCCAAGGTATACTCCTCAAAGTACTAGGTATAAGGGACTTATTTATCTACAAAAAAGTAACAAAAATTAAAAAAAAAACAGGTAGTAGCTTCACACATCTTCTAAGGTAGTCCTTTCCAAAGCGACCACTAAGGTTGCTTTCACACTTTCTAGGTGGTAGCTCTTTCTACCGGAGTGGTAGCTTTCACTCATCCTATAAGATAGCTCTTTCTCTCATTAGGGCATAACTAGTACCAACTTATGAGAGTAGCTTTATACTTCATAGGTGGTAGCTCTTTCCACCCAACAAGCACAACTAAAAAAATAAAACTATTTTGTTCTTTCTTTTCCTTTTTCCTTTTTTGGTTTTTTTTGAAACAATTAACAAAAGAAACAACTATAACTAGTCCCTTTAACATCAAACTTGAGTTTCCAAAAGAGTGTAAAGAGTGAGTAGTGCAACAAGTGTCAACCGGGAAAAATTCCTAGAAATTCAAGCAAGAACTAGAGCATGAGAACATTCAATGTTAAAAATCCTCCTAAACTCAAGAATACAATCATTGCAACTAAGGTGAACGGCCATTGGCTATGTGAGCATGTATATCAATCAAAACTAATATAAAGGAAATGTGTATTATGAAATATCCCCTCCACATTTAAGTTATACATTGTCCTCAATGTACACATGCAAGCTCACTCATAATATATCAAACAAGAATATATGTGGGAGAAGCAATGAAAACAATACTCTCCTGACTCCTGGTGTTGTATTTTATGGAGCTAAATTCTTAGGAGTGTTGTTCTAACGGGTTGTGAAGCACACACAGCCAAGTGCCGAAGCACCTTGGTCGTGTTCTATGACTAGTTCTCAGTTCCCATACTAACAAGACCATCTGCACGCATACATGAGGGGTTCAGTGAAGCTCAATAAAAACAAAAACAACTCGAGTAAATAAAAGATGAAGCAGTGAATACAACTCTAGACATCAAAACGAAAATAAACTCACAAGAAAAGTCCTTTCTGAGTATACAAGTCCAGAATAAAATGCAAAGATAAAGAAATGAAAAAAATAAAGTCAAATGTCGATGTCGTCCGTTGTCGGCTCTCTTGCTGCTGGATACTCAAAAGGTACAGGAGGATCAGGAGAAGATGATCCTGGAGGAGCTGCGGGATTATGTGGTCCCTGAACAAATGTTGAGGCAACGTCTCCCTCAAGAATCTCTTGTAATGTGTCGAAACACACCATAAACTCTGTGTACTGTGCGGCCTGTATAATCCTCACCTTAGCAATCTCTGTCCATAGAACCCCACAGGTACTCTCGACCCTCTCAAAGCGATCATAAGCTCGAGATGGTGAAAACATGCGTACTGAGGGTGGCTCCTCTGCCAAAAGAGGTGTCTCGGTCTAAATTGGTGTTGGCTGGGCCTCGGGGGCATGCCGAGAGCCCTCAGCTAGATCATCCCCTCCCTCTACTCACTCTGAGGCAAGGGTAATCAGAGCATACACCCCTGACTGGACTCTGCAGACCATCTCCATCAATCTCATCATCTCCAAGCTCAGGGGAGCAGGTATACTCGTCTTCTAGGCCCCAAGAATCTCATCCAGGAGACCCATGCCCATAACTTGTCTTGTAATGTAGGGGCCCGAGAAGATCACTCCCAATCTGATGTACTGTCCCTGATGTCGTATAGACTCCGCGACAATGTGCCTCAGATGAATCGGTATGCTCTGAACCATCGAGTACAGGTATAACATCTCCTGCCGGCTCAAAACGCCAGTGCTATCACCATGCCCATTCACTGACCTGCTCACAATGGCATGTAAGTATCGATCCGTAGGTCGAGAAAGGCACGTGGCCTTGGACACCCCCGGCTTATACTATCCCTGACCACACAATGCTCTGCTTGCCCTCTGCGAGGTCAAGGCTCCAGGGTACTCTGTAGATAACTGGGCATACTCCTCAGTGTCTGTAAATGCCTCCTCGTACAAGCCGAGCCGAACTCAAAACTGAGTAATGCTCATGCTATAGTGATGCCCAAATGCTCTAAACTGAATGGCGTCAATGCTGTCGAATCGCACGTAAGATCTGTCAAACTCGAATGATGATAAGACCTCAAGAGTAAGTGCACGAATATATGGCTCCTTGATCAACAGTAACTGCCTCCAAGCATATACTGAAACAAGATCCTCCACCTCATCTGCTAACTCATCTCCCTGCTATATATCCTGAAGTATACTAGTGTCCAGGAGGTGAGGTTGTCCAAATCTCAACCTCAATAATTGCTCAAAGCGTACTTGATGCTCGAGAATAGCAAATCTCATGCTTTTGGGCTCAGGAGATGACTCACGTGGTCATTTATCAGCTTGTTTCTTTGACCGAGGTGCCATAATCATTAAAATTTTGAAAGAAAATCGATCAAACAAACTATAGAAATCCGCACGGTCGTGTGGAATTTCCACACGCCTGTGTGGATACAAGGGGTGTGAAAACCGCACGGCCACTCATCAAAAATCCAAAAATACACCATTTAATCATTTCTAGCTTCTTTCTAAGCATGCAAATCCCGTATAATTGTCGAAAAGAAACAATATTATCCAGTTTCATCGACTAAAATCAAGAATTGGCAAAGAAAAAAAGGAAATAGGGTTTACCGACGAGTTGAACTATAAAATTTGGAATCAGCCTTTAAAAACCAATGAAAATCTTTCCAAAATGGTGGTACGGGATCGGGGAAGAGTATGAGTGCACTTTCGAATGAATTAGGAGAGTGAAAATGAAGGGTAACGATGAGACTTTAAAAGGAACTCGTGCATCTTGACGTTCTCTAAGTGTTTCGCACGTCCGTGTGGATATTCTGCAAGGGCATGGATCATTACTGGGCAGTTCATAGGGGCAGACACATGCTCTTGTGTATTCTCTGAATGGAAGAGAACTCTTCTGCAGAGATCCACACGGGCGTGTGAGAAATACCCACGGCTGTGTGTTTGCCACAAGTTTGCCCAAAGGGGCCGAGTCCACACCGCTGTGTGCTTTCGGGAAAAATTGCTAACTCTCTGCAGATTAATACACGCCCGTGCAAAAATTATCCACCGGCATGCGGTTGTCACAAAGTCGTTCACAGGGGTGCGTCCATGCCCCTGTGACTTCTTTGGATGATCTTATAGTTCAAATTCCACAAGCCCGTGCATTTTCTTTGGATGCCTTAAAAACTCTACAGGCTCTGCAGAAAATTCCTTAACATGTAAACAAACTCAGAGCATGTTCCATTATGCAAAATATACTAGTGAAAACATGAGAAACTAGTTCGCATGACTAAAAACTTCACCAAATCCACATGAAAGTGCGTTGACACAAAAATCCACAAAAAAACACACAGCAATGCATCTAAAACATATAGCCACCAATACTCAACACTTTATTCTTGCAAATACTAAACTAGCAACTAAGAAAATAGTAAACACTTGGGTTGTCTCCCAAGAAGCACTTGTTTAATGTCACTAAGCTTGATGTACCTTGTCTTACCACACAGGGGTTCATAGATGAAGGTTTCCCTCTTACCCATAGCTTGAAAGCATGATGAGCACAGTCTCTTGAAGGTAGAGAGGGAGTTATCGGGCTTGGTACCATTTAACAAACGTTCATCCAACTTGTTCTGTTTATGCACATCGCCAATAGTTTTGGGCCATTTCCGGTGGCGTCTTCTTGCCCTCTTTATCGTCCGGAGCACCTTCTTCATGATCCCTAGGTTAGGTGGTACTTGTTCCTCCATACCAAGCATCATTATTTCTTCATTGTCCCCATCTTGGTCGAACAAACCTTCGTATGGGTCCGGATTAAACATTTTCTGCATGTATTCATCAATAATCTCATCAGTAGTGTCAAGAAAGTAAAGAGTATCATCAAAGCCAAGAGAATGTTGCATTGCTTCAGGGAGGCGGTATGTGAACTTATCATCTCCAACCCTCAGTGTCAACTTCTCGCCGTCCATGTTGATCAATGCCTTGGAAGTACACAAGAATGGCCTCTCAAGTATCAAAGGAACATCTGCATCCTCATCAACGTCCAACACCACAAAATCTACAAGAATTATATACTTGTCAACTTTAACAAGCACATCTTCAATGATGCCCCTTGGATGTCTCACTATTCGGTCCGCCAATTGCAATGTCATCCAAGTGGGCCTAGGTTTCTCCCAAGCCTAGCTTCTGGAAGAAGGCCTATGGCATGACATTGATACTGGCCCCTGAGTCCGCCAATGCCATTTCTTCACCCAAATTGCCAATGTTGCATGGAATAATGAAGCTTCCTGGATCTTTCTACTTGTTTGGCATATTCTTTTACAAGACCACGAGCAAGACGCATCTATAATCATGGAGGAACTCTCCTCCAATTTCCTCTTATTGGTCAACAAGTCCTTCAAGAATTTTGCATATTTAGGCATTTGCGACAATGCCTCAACAAAGGGAACATTGATGTGGAGTTGCTTGAACAAACTCAGGAACTTCTTGTACTGTTCATCTGCTTGGTCATTATTCAATCTAGAGGGATAAGGGATTCTTGGTTTGAAAGGTGGGTCTACCACCTCCTTCTTTTTGCTTGCTCCCTCCTCAACCTCTATGACCTCGGTTGCATCTACATTGGGCTTCTCACTCGTAAGCCTACCCTCAACCTTACATCTACTTCTCAAAGTGATCGTCTTCACATGATCTCTAGGATGGGTCTCGGTATTACTTGGCAAGCTTCCTTGTGGTCTCTCTGATAGAGACTTCGCAATTTGCCTTACTTGATTCTGAAGATTGTGCAAGGAAGCGGTGTGGTTGCGAAGTGTAGCCTTGACTAATTGAAACCTTGTATCCGATGATTGCACAAATCTAATCAAGGCCTTCTCTAAATCGGTCATTCGGGTCTCCAAGCCTAAAACTCGATTCTCCATTTTTCGGGCTTGTTGTTGTTAGAAACCCGGCGGTACCATAGCCTTTTGTGGTCATTGGTTACCCAACGAAAAATTGGGATGATTCTTCTAACCTGGATTGTAGGTGTTGCTATATGGATTCCCTTGGTTCCTCATTGCATTACCAACAAAGTGGACTTTCTCCACCGAAGATGCATCAGCAGTAGAGATCAGTTAATCGAATGGAGCATGTCCTCCACCGCACCCGGTGCAAGTAGTTGTGGCCGCAATCCTATTAGAAGTTAGAAGGTCTAACTTCTTACTCAATGATTCTACTTGGGCCGCCAAAGAGGTGACCGCATCTATTTCATGGAGCCTGGCCACCTTTTTCCTTTCCCGTGCATTCGATTGATAACTATTCATGGCCATATCTTCCACTAACTGTCAAGCTTCTTCTTGGGTTTTACTCCCTATTGTACCTCCTGCGAAGGCATTTAGCAATTACCTTGTACTCGGATTCAACCCATTGTAGAAGTTTTGGATAATCATCCATTCGGGAAATCCATGTTGTGGGCACCTCCGCAAAAGATCCTTGAAGTGCTCCCATGTCTCAAACAATAATTCCAACTCCATCTGTACAAACAATGAGATCTCATTGAGAAGCCTGGCCGACTTTCCCGGAGGAAAGTACCTAGCAAGAAAAGCTTTGACCATCTCATTCCAAGTTGTGATGGAGGCTTTGGGCTAGGAATGATACCACTGCTTGGCTCTTCCCTTGAAAGAGAATGGGAAAGCCCTCAATCTAATAGCATCATCCAATACACCATTAATCTTCAGCATATCACAAACTTCCAAGAAGTTCTCTATGTGGTTGTTTGTGTCCTCATCGGCCAAACCATTGAGCTGCGCTGACTACTGAATCATTTGAATAAATGCCGATCTCAGCTTAAAGTTCAGAGTTGTGATCGGGGGTCACACAATACTCGATTGTGTACCCAAAACTAAGGGTCTAGCATAATCAGAAAGTGTTCTCTATTGCTCATTCTGTTAAGCCATATTATCTAACCCTTCAACTTCTATTTCAGCTTGATTAGACAGTTCTTGCACAGGTTCTTTTTCCCTTCTTCTGAGTGTACGTTCAAGTTTCGGATTTCCTTCAATAAATTTTGAAGGATTTCCTCGGGTCATAACCTGGAGCTGCACCAAAAGAAAGAAAACAAATCAGAATGATGATAGAAAAAGAAGATGTGAAATAGAATGAATGATTGAATAGCTAAGAAAACAAAGTGCAAAGTATCTCTAAACGCCTACTCCCCAGCAATGGCACCAAAACGTTGACAACATCCCTTGCGTATGTCCCCCAAGTGCACGAGTTTGTCGAGTAATAAAATCCCAGGTGAGTGGGTATCCTAGCCACAGGGAGTAGGGTATATAAAATACTTAAATTTTTTTTTAACCAAGTCAAAGATTAATAATGGTTTTGTTAACAAGATATAATGTAAACAAGAATAAAAAGAGACAAAAAAGAGAAGCACAAGTAAAGGGGAGGTAAGACAATCGATATAAATGGGGTACTTTGATATTGTTCCGCCTAGGATGATCGGTTCAAGTGCAAAACCCTCTATTATACTTCCTAACTAATGCATTAATGAGTCGTGGAGATCTTGCTATCAATGCACAAGCCGGGATACTCGAATGTGACTGCCTTTTGTGCCCCTCCAAATCATTGTGATAACTTGAATACAAGGAGGTTGGCACAGATTCTTGTATCTTGAACCCGACTTATGACTTCGCGTTTGAACCTTCTCAAGATTTTCTCTAAATAGTGTATTCACGATCTACATTGGCTTCCTTCTTGAACATTCAGCTTCACAACCCTATACACATGAAAGTAACATAAATGCACACATATTAGCTCTAATACTTGATAAACCTAATGCTCATCATAAGGAAAGAATACTTATCATTCTTATCACACAAGCACTTATCAGTTTGGCCGATGAGGATCCAAACAATCACATTGAAAATTTCTTCGAAGTTTGTGACATGTTGAAAATCAACGGTATTACAGATGATACTATTAGATTGAGTGCTTTCCCATTTTCTCTGAAAGGAAGAGAAAAGTAGTGGCTACACTCATTGCCTAGAGCATCGATGACTACATGGGAGGAGAAGGTATAGAAGCTTTCCTTACTCGTTATTTTCCTCCCGGAAAATCTGCAAATCTTAGGAATGAGATTTCGTCCTTTGTGCAAATGGAATTGGAGTCTATATTCGAGACGTGGGAAATTTTCAAGGAACTCCTGTGAAAATGTCCTCAACATGGGTTTCCAGAGTTGATGATCTTTCAGACTTTTTACAATGGTTTAAACCCAAGTACAAGACAGTTACTTGATGCAGCGGCAGGAGGTACCTTAGGTAGCAAGACCCCAAGAGAAGCCCGGTAATTAATTGAAAAAATGGGGTTGAACAACTACCAATGGAATGCTAGGGAGATGAAGAAAGTGGTCGGCATCTATGAGATCAATGCAGTTACATCGTTGGCGGCCCAAGTGAAGGCATTGAATAAGAAGTTAGACACTCTAACTGCTACTAGATTAGCGGCCGTAACGAATTGTGATGGATGTGTTGGAGGACATGCCCCATCCGATTACCCGATAACCTTTGGTGGTACTTTATCAGTTGAGCAAGTTGACTTTGTGGCTAATACAATACGAAACCAAGGCAATCCTTATAGCAACACCTACAACCAGGGATGGAAGAATTACCCAAATTTCTCATGGAGTAACCAAGGACAGCAATAGGCCGTAGCATAACAGGATTTCTAACAACAACAACAAGCCCGAACATGAAAAATAGAGTTTCAGGTTTGGAGACCCGGATGACCAATTTGGAGAAAGCCTTGACTAGGTTTGTATAATCATCGGATGCACGGTTCCAATCGATTGAGGCTACAATTCACAACCACACCGCTTCATTGCACAACCTAGAGAATTAAGTGGGGCAAATCATGAAGTCTCTATTCGAGAGACAACAAGGTAGTTTGCCTAGTAATACTGAAACCAACCAATGTGAACATGTGAAGGCAATCACTTTGAGAAGTGGTCATGAGGTGGAGGGCAAACTTCCTAGTGAGAAGACTAATGTTAAGGCACCGGAGGTCATGGAGGTTGAGGAAAGAGTTAACAAAGAAAAAGGGGTGGCACCCCCACCTTACAAGCTAAGAATCCCTTATCCTTCAAGATTGAAGAATGACCAAAATGATGAGCAATACAAATAGTTCTTGGATCTATTTAAGCAATTTCACATCAACATTCCTTTTGTAGAGGTGTTATCTCAAATGCCTCGGTATGCTAAGTTCTTGAAAGATCTTTTGACCAACAAGACGAAAATGGAAGAGAGTGCATCGGTGATCTTAGATGCATCTTGCTCGGAGGTCTTGCAAAAGAATATGCTGAACAAGAAGAAAGACCTAGGAAGCTTCATTATCCCATGCAACATTGGCAATTTGGGAGAAGAGATGCATTGGCGGACTTAGGGGCCAGTATCAATGCCATGACATACTCTTTCTTTCAGAAGCTAGGCTTAGGACAGCCTAGGCCCACTCGGATGACATTGCAATTGGCAGACTGAACGGTGAGACATCCTAGGGGCATCATTGAGGACATGCTTGTCAAGGTAGAAAAGTACATATTTTCTGTAGACTTCGTAGCATTGGATGTCGATGAGGATGTAGATGTTCCTTTGATACTTGGGGGGCCATTCTTGTACACTTCCAAGGCATTGATCAACATGGACGGTGGGGAGTTGACACTGAGGGTTGGAGATGACAAACTCACTTACCGCCTTGCCGAAGCCATACGGCATTCTCTTGACTTTGATGATACTTTATATTTTCTTGACACTACTGATGAACTAATCGATGAATATGTGCAAGAAATGTTGAATCCAGACCCATACGAGCGGTTGTTAGACCAAGACGAAGAGAACGAAGAGTTGATGATGCTTAGTCTACTGGAGAAAGTACTACCTACTCCAGGGATTGTGAAAAATATGCTCCGGAAGATGAAGCGAGCGAGAAGACGCTACAAGAAATGCCCCAAGGCTATTGGGAATGTGCATGAAAGGAACAAGGGTGACAAGCCCTCAAGTGGTAACAAGCTCGACAACTTCCCCTCTACTTTCAAGAGATTATGTTCATCATGCTTCCAAGACATGGGTAAGAGGGAAACCTTCATCTATGAGCCCCCGTGAGGTAAGATGAATTACGTCAAGCTTAGTGACGTTAAACAAGCGCTTCTTGGGAGGCAACCCAAGTCTTTACTGTTTTTCAAGTTTTTAGTTTATTGTTTGAATTAATAAGGTTTTGAGTGTTGGTGTCCTGATTTTGAGATGCTATTGTTGTGATTTTCTCGTGGATCTTTGGTGCACATGCGTGTTTAAATAAGTATGGCGAAGTTTTTAGTCGTTTGAGCATGTCGTGTGTTTTTCTCTGGTGTATTTGCATGGTTAAAGTAGGCTCTGATTGTTTTTATATGTTCAGAAATTTTGTACAGAGCATACAGAGTTTTCTAAGGCATCCAAAGAAAACTCACGGGCGTGTGGAATTTCCACACGCCGTTGGGTCTCTACTGAGAGCTCATCCAGAGAAGGCACAGGGGCGTGGACTTGCCCCTTCGAATGACCTTGTGAGATTCATACGCCCGTGGGTAATTTTTGCACGGCCGTGTGTCTTCCTGCAGAGAGTTAGAGATTTTTCCTGAGAAGACAGAGGGACATAGACTCACACCCTGTGGATGACCCTGTGATAAACACACTGGCGTGGGTAATTTCCGCACACCCGTGTGTATCTCTATAGAGGAGCTCTCTTTCATCCCGATAAGAAATAGGGGCGTGTGAGTGCCCCTGTGAGCTGGCCCTGTACAAGTCAACGCCGATGGGGAATTTTTGCACGGGCGTGTGAAACACTTAGAGTTTTCTCGGGTTCGATAAAGAAGCCACAGGGACGTAGGGTCTGCCCCTGTGGGTCGGGCACACGGGCGTGGGTAATTTCTGGATGGGCGTGTGGCTATGTTCAGAAGCATTGAGAGTTAGCCCCGAGAGAACACAGGGGTGTGCGCCAGTGATAAGTGCTTGTGTGATAAGAATGCGAAGTGTTATTTCCTTATTATGAGCATTACTTTTATCTAGTTTTAGCGCTAATATGTGTGCATTTATGTTACTTTCATGCATATAGGGTTGTGAAGCCGAATGTTAGAAAAAGAAGCCAATGTATATCGTGAATGCACCATTTGGAGGAAATCTTGAGAAGGATCAAACGTAAAGACATAAGTCAAGTTCAAGATGCGAGAATGTGTGCCAACCTTCTTGTATTCAAGTCAGCACAATGATTTGGAGGTACACAAAGGCAGTCACATTCAAGTATTCCGGCTTGTGCATGTATAGCAAGATCTCCACCAATGTAGCCGTTTATCGAATAAGCGCAGCGATCTATGATGTAAACGTGTGCCCGATTATGTTACCTCGATGAGAATATGGATTCAGGAGTATTTGGGGAAGGTACTGTGGCAGGGTATTGCAGCAAAACACTGTAGCAAGTTAATGTAGTAGGTACTATTCACAACCGGCCGAGTAAAATGATTTCCACAGACTCCAGACGGATATGTGAAAATTCCATACGTCCCATGCATTAATTCCACCGGCCCGTGTAGTGAATCCACAGGGGCATGTGGATTCCCGATTCCAACCTTATTTAAGTCCGATTTCAGATCCGATTTCAGCTTTCTTTTTTCATCTTTTCCCCAACTTGAGAGAGGGCGGCAGCTAGGGTTTTGAGATTTATTGGCTAGGGATTGGAAGAGGTTGTACGGCTCTGACATCGCGCTCCATTTGGAAGAAGGTTAGTGGGAGAGCTTTCGTCGGCACCGATCCGGCGAGGAATATCCTAGGCTGGATAAAGGGATCCTTGGACGAGTAGAGGCTTCTCCACAAGACCATTGTCACGACTATCGAGGTGGTTTTCTATGGAGTCCTTGTTTTTATATTCGATTTCATTGATTTGTAACTAGCTCCATGGAGAGCTAAACCCCCTAGTGGGTACTTGGATTTGTTAACCGTAGGATGTGTTTGTTTCATTAAACCTTGTTATTATGCTCTCATTAATTAATGTTTTATTAGAGTTCCAATCTTGAATGTTTAATTAATTGAATGCTCCCTTAGAGTGACACTACGGTTAAGAGTTCACCTTGGTAACACTTGTGAATGAGTGACACACCATGAGAGTTAGAAAAAGCTAGATTTTAGAGGGTTGAGAGGGTGAGTTGAGAGGTAGGGTAGCGTCCCCTTTCCCCTCTGATGTGATTTATCCTACCTCTATTTCCTCGACTTCTTTGTGGTCATAGTAAAGTGAATGTGCTAAGGGATGACCTTTCGTTGGGGCTTAGTTGCAGAGGCAACGGAGTGAAGCGTTGAAGTGATTTTAGCACGTTGGGCTTGATTATGGCTAGGAACCTTCCACCTGGACCAAAGGGTTAGGTCTACATCTAGGAAGAGGATTTATCATTTGGAATCCTTAGAACTCATTGCGATTCTATACGCCTGCGAGGTTGAGAGATTGTTCAATTTCTCCTCCGGGACATGTATAGAGTTAGGCATGGTTGGCCTTAGATTTTGGACCATGTATTGAAAGATCTCCACGAATCATTAATGCATTAGTTAGAACGCATAATAGATTGTTTTACACTTGAAATGATTGTCCTAGGCGGAAAAATATCCGGGTACCCCATTTATATCGATTGCCTTACTTCCCGTTTACTTGTGCTCTTATTTTAGTCTCTTTCACTTTTGTTACATTACATCTTGCACACAACCATTATTCATTTTTCGTTTAGCTAGGAAATAATTTAAGTGTTTTTATTCCCTACTCCATGTGGATACGATACCCACTCATCTGGGATTTATTACTTTGACAAACATGTGCACTTGCATGACATATGCAAGGGGTGTTGTTAAGTTTTTAGCGCCGTTGCCGAGGAGTAGGCATTTACAAAAATACTTTGCACTTTGTTTTCTTAGCGATTCATTCATTCATTCTATTTCACATCTTCTTTCCCTATCATCATTCTGATTTGTTTTCTTACTTTATGTGCAGCTCCCAGTTATAACCCGAGGGAACCCTTCGATATTGATTGAAGGAGATCCTAAACTTGAACGTGTGCTCAGAAGGAGGTGAAAATAACCTGCACAAGAACCATCCAATCAAGCTGAAATAAAAGTTGATGGGTCAGATAATATGGCAGAATAGAACGAGCAACAGAGGACACTTTCTGATTATACTAGACCCTCAGTTTTGGCACATAATCGAGCATTGTGCAACCCCCGATTGCAGCTCTAAATTTTGAGCTGAAATCAGCATTCATCCAAATGATTCAGCAGTCAACACAGTTTAATGGTTTGGCCGATGAGGATCCGAACAATCATATAGATAACTTCTTGGAAGTTTGTGATATGCTGAAGATTAACAGTGTATCTGATGATGCTATTAGATTGAGGGCTTTCCCATTCTTTCTCAAGGGAAGAGCCAAGCAGTGGTTATATTCTTTACCCAAGGCCTCCATCACGACTTGGAACGAGATGGTCAAAGCTTTTCTTGCTAGATACTTTCCTCAGGGGAAGTTGGCCAAGCTTTAGAATAAGATATCATCGTTTGTGCAGATGGAGTTAGAGTCATTGTTTAAGACATGGGAGCATTTCAAGTATCTTTTACAAAGGTGGCCACAGCACGGATTTCCCGAATGGTTGATTATTTAAACATTCTATAATGGGTTAAATCCGAGTACAAGGCAGTTATTAGATGGCCGAGCTCCATGAAGCCTGACAGTTAGTGGAAGACATGGCCATAAATAGTTATAAATGGAATGCGTGGGAAAGGAAAAAGGTGGCCGAGCTCCATGAACTAGTGATCGCTTCCCCGCAAGTGTACGGGATCGCCAAGTAATACCTCGTGCAAAGACACGAGGATCGTATTCCACGGGGCTAAGGATCTCCTATTACTCCTTCTCGAGCTATTATCTAGCCCTAAGATCTTAAGTGATGGATTTACTCTACTAAATACAAATAAAACTAAACACAAGATTTGCTAGCAAATTAGAGAGAACAAGCAATAAGCAAGCAAGAGAATCAATGAAGTGCAAAGGCCTATGGATGTGGATCCCTTGAGGGGTTATCATGCAACATGGATGATGATTTAAAGATGCAAGGGTAAATTGGACCATGAGATTCCAAGATTAGAACAACCCCAATTTCTGGGCGATTGAACCCTAATCCCATACGAACATAGATAGGAATTTCTTCCAAATCTACATTCCCTACGATTGCATTAAGTACAAGGAAATCTCGCTTAGGAATAAACCTACTCTTCTTCGGATTAAACCTACATGGAGGGCTACCAAACACCCAATTTCTGCGTGATGATACAAGTATCCCTTCTAATCCATTCATGACCTAATACATGCGAGCAAGTCACATCTACATGCATCATTCATAAAAGAGCTACAGATTTCTCCTTGGTGTAACACTTAGCATGAAAAACAATGGATTAGATCTCAAACATACCCAAGCATAGAATTAACAAGTAATCATCCAAAATACATGATAAAACCCCCCAAGGTTCACCGACACCCGGTGGCCTTGGGGGTCTAGTGTGTCATCATCTCATAACAAAGCATACAATCAAGCAAAACATGAAACAAAAAGACATAGTATGACACTCCCTAGATGAAATGGTGAAGGATGAGGCGAGAATATGCGAATGATGCTTCCCCGCCAAAGGAATGCCGAATGAGCGCTTCCCTCTAGCCACGGTTCTCCTTCCTTCAAGTCGTGATCGATCTCCCCTTTGAATGATGTTGCCTTCTTGCCTTGAGAGCCTTGGACCTTGGGCTTGAATGATCTTCTAGCTTTCTTGCCCTTCTTCTTCTCCCCAAGGTTGCCCAAAATCTCCCAAATGATCTCCCAAAAAGTCGGCCAACAAAAGTCTTCTAATCAGCCCTAAAAAGTGAGTATATATACTCCCCGAGGCATACAGGGCCGTATAGGGGTCGTATGGGGTCATATAGCACTCAGAAACCCTAGATTCGCATTCCATACGAGGTGCATACGGCCTCCATATGGCCCCGTATCTTTGGGTAGTATGGAAAATCTGACGAGAACACCAAATCAATCCATGCTTTCATGATGCATACGGCCCCCATCTTTCGGGTAGTATGGGGTTAGTTGAAATTCTGTTTTTCTTCTCTTTTTTGCCAAAATGATATCTTCTTGTTCTCCATGGCTTCCATATGCCCTACAAGCAAATAATAGGCGATTAAAAGCGTGAAACGGGCATCAAAACCTCACAAAATACATGGAAAGTGCATACGATACTATATATGAAAACACCTACATTTAGACACTTATCAAACATCCCCATCACTTAAGCGTTGCTTGTCCCCAAAGCAAACAACTCATGAAAAACAAAGAGAGTCGAGAAGTGGCTAAATGCAATACCTCTAGCTCAAGCAAATATAAGATTCCAAAAGCAAAGGATAATGAAATATAGATGTTGAGTTATAGTCATTAAGCATAATAAAAATATCCTGTCTCACCCCTAATATGTATGTGCGTGTAAGTGAATCCTTTATCTCATTTGCCCCTGATCCGGTATAGCTCAAGGACTTCAATCGATGACAGACTCTAGATGCTAATCACTCCCCATACAAAGAATACTAAGTCTTAAACTACTAAGTGCTACTTCAATGGCCAAGTAAGATCCTTCTAATTCTATAGCTTGAAACTAAATCCTTTTTTCAAAACCTTTGGTAGGTACTCAAAAAGATCACTAGGGTTTTTATTTTTCAACTCAATATTCAACATATATATCGAGTCCGACTAACGTAGGCTGCATCAAAATCATTTTAAAAATCTTTCTAGAGGATGCACATCTTTGGTTAGCACAAGAGCCCACCCAACTACTCGATTACTGATCTACATAGATGCATTCATGCTTCATTAGCGAGAGGAATCTTGACATAGACTCATCACTTTCACTCTCACCCTAGATCACATCTTGGAGTACACTACATGCCACAAAAACTCGGATTAGCTCAACAAGACTTAGAAGTTCTTAAGAAAACATTGAAGGATAGAACTTAGTGTTCTAAGACCAAGTACTCAAAAGTAGTGTGTTAAGCATACAAGAGAGTTAGAGTAGTCACATTGGCTATTCCCAGGGGCATCGACAAAAATTCAGTGCACAAGACAATACTATGGGGTGAAAGCAGAGATTCAATAAAAGCATAAAAACAAGTAACTCACATCCATCATTGAGTCAAGCTAAAAGAATCTTACAAGAATGAACAAAGCCATCATTGGTAACACTAGCATGTAAACAATGTTCCTAAAACATGAAATGCATCCGATCCACACTTAGTGTTGTACATTGCCCTCAATGTACACTAATCATGAAAAACATGCAAGAAGGGCCAATGCAAATAATAATAGAGGAGGGTGAAAAAAACAAAAACTTCCCGGTTTATCTTGTGTTAAATGGTGAGGTACTACTCGACAAAAGGTGTAGTAAGCAATACCGTCT
>NC_052486.1:16505613-16517578 GCF_009730915.1 Dioscorea cayenensis subsp. rotundata | reverse complement strand
TATCCGTTTGTACCTACAAAGATTTATTTTTGGAGAGTATGTTCTTGGACAAGGCCACATTTCCACCCATCAACAACTTCTTGGGTGTTCTATTCATCCGGCCTTCGTCAGAAGATCAAGAGATTGTTTCAATGGAAGTCGGTGATCAGTTTTCTGACAGTGAACATTTTAAAGATGCACTTAGGAATTTTGCTATCAAACGCAATTTTATCTTTACATTCATCAAGAATGACAAGCGGTAGTAGATCAAGTGTCTGCTTTGAAGGTTGTGAATCGTGCGTGCCCAGCGTCCATGGAAGGTAACCACCGGACATTTAGGATCAAGACGATGTATCCCACACACCGCGTGTGGTGGCTGTATTGGCAAATCCTTACATCCCAAGGCATAAAAAAAGTGGGTGAGTGCACGTGTCATACATAAGCTGAATGACCGTCCCCTGTATAGGGCTATTGACATTCGACGATGATATGTTGCTTGAGACCAAGGTGTCTATTTATCCTATAAACAAGCTAGCTGGGGAAAGAGGTCACCAAGGAGGTTTTTGCATGGGAGTGAGGTGGCGAGCTATGACTTATTGATGTGAGCGCGAAGAAGGTGTTAGTGACAAACCACAGTAGCGTTGCTATCGTGAAGAATAGCAGGTCCGGTTTCAAGCGTGCGTTTTGACTTTTGAAGCATGTCATTGGTTTCAAGGCGAGGATGTAGAGCCATTCGTTTGTACCTAGATGAAACTCACTTGCTCGGTAAATACATGGGCACTTTTGTTGGGTATGACGGGAAAAGATGGGAACGATGGTTTTTTTCATGTGGCATTTTGTAATCAGTAGATAATGAAAACGGATCTCGAGCTGGGCGATGGTTCTTGTCAAAGCTTGGAGATACTATATATGATAATGATGAATATGTGAAACTTATTACATTTTATATCGATAGGTCCAAGGGCCTTATCAATCTTTGTCATGAAGGTATTCCCTTCCTCACCGCATGTATATTGTTTGCGCCACTGGAAGCAAACTTCATGAAAACAAATGTCGGGACTTGGCAAATCACTGAAAGAAAGGTGCTAGTCTATATTATCGAGAATTGTGTTTTCATGTCTTTGAAAAAGAATTCGATGAAATTTGCTTGCATCCGTTAAACACATCGGTGGATGCACATCAATGGTTGATCTTGAAATCGATTTGGCACACTTTGGGCGAACTACATGTTCAAAGGTGAGAGATGGGGGGATATGTACTCAAACGTGGCGGAGTCGTTTAATGCATGGATAAAAGAGGCACGCCATCTCCCTGTCACAAACATGGTAGACTCGATAGAGTCGCACCATTTTCAGCTTAAATTTATTTATTCACGATTGAGTGTCAATTATTTTACGCTAATATTAATTGTTTACGCTTAATATAAAATAGTTTCTGATTAAATTATAATTTTTCGATTAAGTTTAAATTTTTTCGCGTATGTTTAATTGTTATCACTTAATATTAAGATTTCTTGCTTAACTTGCATTGTTTATGATTAAATTATAATTTTCTAATTAAGTTTCAAATATTTCAGCTTAAGTTTAATTGTTACCGCTTAAGTTACATCGTTTTCACGATTAAATTATAGTGTTTCGATTAAGTTTTAATATTTCCAGCTTATTATTTCATGATTCTTCTTTTGTACAAAGGTTTTAAGTTGATGGGCATGTTGTGTCATCGACGTGAACAATCTCGAGATGGGAGAAGCGTCTATGTCACGTCATACATCGAAAGATTGAGAACTTGTTGAAGAGTCTTGCAACCCTCTTTCGGGTTTGAGTCGTTCCGACGGTGACCATTTTGAAGTGGTTGACCGGAAAAAACTCTTGCATCAATTTGAGCGGCTTGGGACATGCTCATGTCGTGAGTGGCGGTATATGGCATTCCATGCAAACATGCATGTGCGGCAATACTACAGACAGACACAAATATTCATCGATATGTCGATGACTACTTCATAGTGGACTCTTACCGACAAGCATATCTGAAGCCATATTCCCGATGCGGATAATGACAAACCAGATGATATCAATCGCGAACTACTTGTGCGCCCTCCAATCACCAAGAAGCCAGTTGGTCGGCCAAGACAGAAGCGTCTAGAGTCACAAGCATCAATCGTTCACGAATTACGATGCAGCCGTTGCCATGATGCTGGTCATAACCGTAGATCCTATAATGCATCGATAGCTGACTGACTAGATGATGTTATTTACGTGTAGCTTGCCACAACAAAAGCCGTATGTTCTAATTTTAAGTGAAAACAACTAATTTTAACCAGTATGGACGAAATTTAAGCAGTATGAGCGATATTTAAGCAGTATGAACTAATTTTAACTAAGAACGATTCTTTTTAAGTAGACAAGCATATACGTGCATGACAAACAACTCTTGTTCAAAGCATCATAGTGATATGCAAATAAGTACATGTCGAGAACTCAAACTAGAAGAAAAGTCAAGTTAATGAGAACGTATTGTTAAACATATCCTAACAGTTCTTTGATTCTCCGGAAGTTAGGCGACCATAGGCAACGCCATCCATCAATATGTGAGCCGCGAAACGTAGACGCAAGTGTGGAATGGCTGTTTAGGGAGTTTTAGTTTCTCGCCAGCGAGTATTTGCTCTATAAAATGCATGACATAGACTGGATAATCGACTATACCCGGCTTTTTCCGTGGGCAATTCCGTTCGTGTCTAAAAAGGTAAGCTTCCGTCGAGTTATCACCAAATTTGATTGCTAAACATCTATCAAATAGTTCCCGCTGTCAACAAAACATGCATCGGTCAAGCCAAATGGCGACGAAAATAGAAACAGTTTAAATGAATGAAAACATTGTTTACCATGTGGATGGCATCTTGATCATATTTCAGACTGACAGATGAGGAATAATGAATATATTCCTTCTTCACTTTATCGAGTACGAGGAGATGGAAGTAACCATGAAGTATAATAAGCATCAAGATGGCGTCGACATCCATAAACCGATGTACAACATCAGCCATCATGACCAATGACTCTTCTTACGTGTGCTCGATGAGGGACATCAAAAAGAGCAAGTGGTCGGGGTGATTCTTTGAGCGTACATTGTAATGAGTGCGGTTACGTTATTCATCGTTCTATGATTATCAATACATATACTTCCATCACATCATCAGTGACCATTTCCTTCCCTTCAACGAGAGTAGACACGGGCCCGAGTGGTGTATGACACATCGTTCTTCCAGACATAAGTCCTACCGGATCAAAGCACTAAAATTGAGCGTAACATTGTAAATTAAGCGGGAATTTTTTTAACCAAGTGGAAACATTTATAGGTAAGAGGAAAATATTGAAACTTAAGTGGAAACATTAAAACATATACGGAAACATATAAGTTTAATTGGAAAACTTTGAAGTTAAGAGGCAAATTTTGAACTTAAGTGAAAACATAAACACTTATGCGGAAAAATGTAAGTTTAATTGGAATAACTAAAATGTAAGCGTAAAACATTAAAATTAAGTGTAAACATTAAAACTTAAGTGAAGTGAAGACAATAAAAGTATAAACAGGATGCTTACATGTCCATCGGACAGTTTAGAAAGTGGCTGATTGTCAGTTGTTTGACTTTATTTAATCTCATAAATCCGGCAGGACGTTTGTTCCGTGGTACCCTAAAAGTCTGAGTAACTTGTTCGGTCGGTACCACTGCCTGTTCCTCAATTGATGACGTCTCCGGTATTGGTTTTGGGATGACAACTGACGCTTCATCAGTAGTGTCAGTTGATGGTTTCGCGCTTGTCGACGGAGACAGTTTTAGATTCGGGGAGTCAGTGTGGATGTCCTCCATGTTCGATACCTCATGACCAGTTGGTGGGTCAGTGTGGATGTCCTCCACATTTCCAAACTTCTCATCTGACGAAGGGGGCAGATCATTTCTCAAGGATGTTAGTGATTCGATTATAGACTTGACGTTGACGTTTTCGGTGACGTCGACTGGTGGTGAAACGGGTGGAGATGGCTTCGTCGGTTTAGAGAAGGAAGGAAATGGACAAGATGGCACCGGTCCGGAGTGGGAAGGGGCAGGGGGAAGGTTCTGCGGATCCGGAGAGGGAGGGATTGGGGAAGATAGCGCGGGTCCGGGAGGGCGAAGGGAGTGGGAATGACGGATTGGGTGCAGAGGGGAAGCGGGTGGGGATTGCTTGTTGGTTGTAAAGGAGGGAGGGAGTGGGGATGACGGATCGAGTGTGGAGGGGGAAGCGGGTGGGGATTGCTTGGCTGGTGCGGAGAGGGAAGGGCGTGGGGATGGTGCTTTGTGGGTCCGAAAGAGCGAACTCGGTGACTAGGGGAATTGAGTTTGTCTTGACTTTTGCCCTTTCGGGGCAATTTTTAGAGGCCGTTCTTACGGTTGGCAATCGACTTGCGAAATCGCTGAGACTTTGTAGATTGTCGTGATGGCGGCTTGAGAGGAGCATAATCAGAAACATTAGATACGAGAATAGGCAATGGTTGTCTTCGGCTACAGGGAACCTTCTTCACTCGAGATCTCTTGCTGGCCTCTTATTTCGGTGGCAAATCCTTGGTGTCGTCAGTTGTCGGTGTGACATTGGAAGGGCTACGACCCTCGATTAGTTCAACTACGGTTTGAAGCCCACCAACAATTTCGGACAACTTCTCAAAACCTTTCAGTAAATCTAACCCAATGTCTTCATCAATTACCCCCTCGGTGGATTAACAGAAACAGAACCATGTCGACCCCGACGTGGTGGGCTCCTCGGTGGTGAGGGAGACCGTCCACGTTTCCACAGTGGATTTCTCCCAGATTTTTGCGTCAAGACATATTTTTGCTAACCACTTCTTCTCCACGGTGGCTTGTCGACAAGAGCTTCTTCTTGACATTAGTCGGGCGAGGGTGGAAAAGCGTAATGTGGAAATGACATACGGTCAAGGTAAACAATGATACTCAAAGCGAAAAAAACTTAAAACAACAATCAAAATTAATTCTTAAGCGGAACCTTAACAAATTAAGTCTAAACTACATATTTTAACCGTAAACACTAATTTATTAAGCAAAAAAATTATATTTTAAGTGCAAAACCTAAAAGTTAACTAAAAACATTTTTGTGCAAGTGAAAACTAGAAAACTTAACCAAAAACTAAATATATTAAGTGTAAACTAAACATTTAAATCGGAAAAGAAAATTATTAAGCGGACACTAAATAAGTTAAGTATAAACTAAATACCTCTTTCCCCTCGACTGATGATAGCAATGAACCGATGGATGCTTGCTTCTTGAAACTGTTTACCTCGTAACACAGGATCCGGGGAGTGTTACTGACACGTCCGAATATGCGTGTGTAAACCGCAAGTGCACGGGTGTCGTAGTAATAATTACCCTGGTGAGTGGGTAGTCGAATCCACGAGGGAGCAGGGGCTACTAGTACTAACTTCTTCTCTGCTATCTAGCCTAATGATAATAGGATAGTGTGGTGATCTAATGTGCAAAGAGATGAACACGGAGGCGAATATGCAAGGGTAAAAATGGAAGGAGAATCTCAATCGATGAAAGTGGGGTATTGGGCAGATGCTCCCCTAGGATTCAGGGTATTAGGGTACCGGATAAGCAAAGTGTTTCTATGATGAGTAAGTTAAGTCGTGGAGATCCAAACATAATCGGGTCTATCTCTAGATCACCGATACTAGTCCCCCTCGAGGTCCCGGTGGAGAAATCGCTCAATCTCAACACCTCACACCACATATGACCGCTAAAAGCACTCTAGGGATTCCAAAGCGTGTATCTAATTCCTAAAGATTGATCCAACCCTAATTCCCGGCGAAAGATCCTAACCCCCTACAAGGTCCCGGCGGAGAAATCGAGCAATCTCACGCCTCCCACCAAATATGGTTGCATAGAGCTTAGGGGAATGGAGATAGAATACACCAATCGGAGGGAAAGGGGACACTTCACTATCTCATGACTCACCCTCTCAACCCTCTTCAATCTTGAGGTTCTAACCCTAATGGAGATCTCTCTCCCACCAAGGCAACAAATCATGCAAACCAAATAACCATAAGATCAATAAGGCAAGCAAGCATTAAACAAACAAGAATGAAACTTAATCAAACTCGGATTAAATAGAAACACAGAGCAAATCCACAAAAGATGAGAATCCTAGGGTTCACAAGCCCAAATACCCTCTAGGGTTTTAGCCCTCCATGGAGCAACATACAAAAACACACCATCAATGAATGAAAGTACATTAAAACCATAGAAATAAACCCCTTATATATGAGCGATGGCCTTGATGGAGAGCTTCGACGTCTTGAAGGACCCACTCCGAGCTAGGTTCACGGTGGCTTCCTTGATGCTATGACGGAGGAGGAATCGATCAAAGTTGGTGACGAAGCGCCTCCAAAAGCCGCAAAGACCTCCTCTCCAAACCCTAGCAGTCTCACCCCTCAAGAGCCGCACAAAGATGAGAAAAGAATAGAGCAAAAGCGGCTATTTATAGGCCTCACTGACGCGTCATCACGTGCCCCCAGCAGCGCGTGGATTTTCCACGCCAGCGTGGGCTGCGAGGACTTTCCACGCGGTCGCGCGGGAATTTCAGCAGGCGCGTGAGCGATGATCTCTGCTGATGGTGCGTCTCGATGAATTTGCCTACGAGCACTTTCGCTACGATGATTTCCACAGCGCGATGATAAACAATCTCCTCTTAAGGCCACGCGATCGGGCTGCGATCATATGGTAGAGCTATCTGGCTTTTCCTTCATCAATGCGTCTTGAAAGGTCTTGAAATCTTTACAAAGAGGAGGAATGTGGAGACATGGCTGCCTTTGTGCCCTTCCATTAATAACTTGGCTTGCAAAACTATGGAAGTTGGCACACATCTCCTCATAAACGAACTCCTCTTGTGTCTTCCAACTTGATTTGTACAAGAACTCCCAATATTATGCCATGATAGCCTATCTTCGCTCCCTTTTGAAATCCTAATGCCTTCACAACCTATATGCATAAAAGAACACCCAATACACGAAATGAGACATAAACCGAATAAAATATGATGCTCAATGTATGTAAAACATGCATAAAAACATGTCTACTCAAGCACTTATCAGTTACCAAATTGCACCTTCTTGCCGGTGCTAGTTACTTCGTAGAACCAAATATTTAGAGCGACATCACATCCTCGCAAGTAGCCAGTGTTTGTCTTCTTACCAGAGCATCTTGCTTGAACTCTGGCGGCCATTTGCGGGACGCCATCCATAAGCCACTTATGTGTGGCTTGAGCCCATGCATAGCGCCGCATTACGGGAAGATCGTCTATATAGTCTACAAGCCAATTGGGAATAGAACATGATGAGTTCGGGAACAGCATGGTCCCCATGATGAATACCAACAATATCTTCACAAAGTTTTCTTCTTCTTCCCTTTTCCGGACTAGTGTGCTAAGAGTTTTTTTTTATAGCTTCCCTATGTCTTTCATAGGGTTTTTGAGAAATATTTTTGTTCAAATTCTGAATGTGGCTTTCTCTTTTTTAAAACCACCGCGTCCCCATCGCATCTGAGACCAAGAATAATGGATACATCTTCGACCCTAAAGCGTCAACAAGCTCTCACCAATTTTAAATTTTTGGGAGGCGCTCATCGTATCTCTGCAGCGAGCATCGAGCAATCCCCTCTCTTGTAGTACAGGTTCAATTTCAATTAACGATGCGAAAGGAGTACTCCGGATGATTTCTAAATACCTAGAACTCATGTTTTTGTCTTAACTTTCGACAATCGTTTCCGCTATAGAGACCAAATAACACCTGCCGTTTACAAGATTGGTTGCCATATGTCCAATACCTTCACCAAGAAGGATTAAAGAACTATCAATAATATTTAAGTGGAAGCTAGAAATTATAAGTGGAGACACATTTATTTAAATGAAAACCGATTAATTTAAGGGGTAAACAACACGAGGCAAAAAAGACAAAGCTAAAAACTAAAAACCACACGTTTATAAACATCATCTTCCATTCGAGAAAGAACGACAACTTTCCAAATTTAAGTCTGGATCATACACAACAAACAAAACTTAAAAAACCTTCAATTACAAAACCCTAAAAACCAAAAACAGCGATGTAAAAACAACCCTACAATATTCCATTAATATCTTCAGGTTCGCTGATTCAAGAGTATGGAGATGGTGTCAAGGAAACAACAATGAAGACCCTGGAAAGCTCTGGCAAACTTCTTCTCAATACTTCAGTTGAACACAGGGCTTCAATGTGTGTAACTCTCGACATCTCGAAGGGGCAAGTCTCGAGAATGTGAAGGGCAGGCGAGAGAAGGCGTGCCGGGAGAACCAACACTCCCCTCTCGGTATTCGTGGCCGCTTAACCCTCCACTTCCCAATGTTGAGAGAGAACATATCATTGATGTAACTGGCGGGGCATTTTCGGTATTTTTCTCCTCAAAAATTCATGGAGTTAGTAGCTGCAAGGACCAAATATTCATATGTACGGAAAAGGAGTGATGAGCTGTGAATATTCAAACTAGAAGGGTGTTTCTATAAATACCGAACTTTGGAGGGACTTTTTTTGTTCATTTCAGGACAAATAAATTAAAGCAGGAATAAGTACTCAGTGGGACAAATTTCCCACGACTTTTAAAGTATTGATGAACACGTCACTACATCCTCATCTTGGACACGCTAAAGCGATTACTTGACACACTTAAAGTTTTGCGAGAGAGGATGTCTTATATGGAGTCGTAGATCATATAAATCAGGTTCTTCTAAAACAAATTAACTAATCCTACTCAAAATCATAGTAGATAGGTTGCTTTAACTAATCCTTTTGCTCAAGACAATTCTTACATTGATGCCGTTTGACATGTAATATTGCCATTTCTACTTCTACTCTTGGCATATTTCTCTTTCTTATATCTATAATATTGAATAAAAAAAGGGAAATTTGTATTTATTCATACAAATTTGTTTAAGCCTTGGCGGAGTAAATTGGAGACGGGGCCCTGCGCTAGCACGTGGCGTTGGGGACCACCCGCATATAATCACTACTCATACTCCTAAAAATATGTCCTCACCCATGATTCAAACTCTCACCACTTGTGAAAAGTTCTAATGGGGACTCGACTACCAATAGACTACTTGGTAATTGGTTCATATTTTCATATATATAACAAATCAAGTATCATGTTATCCCTAAGAAAGGAGAAAAATATACTTTTTATCTAATTTTTAAAAATAACTTTCAAGTAAAACATAGATATGAGAGAACAATAGCATGACAAATATGTGGTTTGATTTGATTCAATTATAGGGAGAAAAAGATCCTAAAAGCACTAACAATAATATCAAATGTAAGCAAAAGAGGTAAACTATCCAAGAAAAGTTTTCCATAGAGAGATCAAACATTATAGAGCAAGTGGCATAAATAATTAAACAAACAAGAGAATTGCAACAACAACAACAACAACAACAACAACAACAACATAAGCAGAAAACACCAATTTTAATTTGGCAACATTTCATGTGAAGGTTAAAAAACATAGGACCAAAGTCCAAACAAAAGCTCCATTAATCACCAAGAAAAAAAAAGCCTTTTTAAGTCACAAGATGGAGGCGTAGCGATCCCAGAGTAATAAGTAGAGTAACAGAGGGGAAGATGATAGAGAATAGGAGAAAGAGAGGAGGAAAGATAGGAGTTTAGAAAGATAATGAAGGTTGCTGAACTTCTTGATAAGTGCTTGAGTAGACATATTTTTATATATGTTTTACATGCATTGAGCATCATTTTTACTGTGGTTTATGTCTCATATTGTGTATTTGGTGTTCTTTTATGCATATAGGTTGTGAATGCCTTGAAGAGTAAAAAGGAAGCAAAGATAGGCTATAAAGACACAATGTTGGGAGTTCTTGTTCAATTCAAGGATCAAGACACAAGAGCAGTTCATAAACGTGGAGATGTGTGCCAACTTCCAAGAAGATTCAAGTGAATTCACTAGTTGGAAGGGCACAAAGGCAGCCACATCTTCATGTTCCTTCTCTTTGTGAAGATTGCAAGACCTCTCAAAGATACGTCGATGAAGAAAAGTTTTATAGCCTACCACATGAACATGTGCCCGGACATGTGGCCTTAAGAGAAGAGTGTTCGGATCGCGTTTTGTGAAAATACTGTAGAAGTTTCACTGTAGCAGTACTGTAGTAAAATTATTGTTCACGCGGCCGTGTGGAAATTCCGCGCGCCCGCGTGGAAATTCCGTGCGCCCGCATGGAAATTCTTGCAGCCCACGCGGGCGCGTGGAAAATCCACACGGGCGCGTGAGGGCACGTGACAGACGCGATCTAAGGCCTATAAATAGCCGTTTTGCCCTATTCTTTCTGATCTTTTGTGCGGCTCTTGAGGGGTGAGACGGCTAGGGTTTGGAGAGGAGGTCTTTGCGGCTTTGGAGGCACTTCGTCACCAACTTTGATCGATTCCTCCTCCGTCATAGCATCAAGGAAGCCACCGGTGAACCTAGCTTCGGAGTGGGTCCTTCAAGACGTCGAAGCTCTCCATAAAGGCCATCAGTTCATATATAAGGGGGTTTATTTCTATGGTTTTAATGTACTTTCATTCATTGATGGTGTGTTTTGTATGTTGCTCCATGGAGAACTAAAACCCTAGAGGGTATTTGGGCTTGTGAACCCTACGATTCTCATCTTTTGTGGTTTTGCTTAGTGTTTCTATTTAATCCGAGTTTGATTAAGTTTTAATCTTGTATTCTCATTGCTTGCTTGTTTAATTAATCCTTGTGGTTGATTGGATTTGCATGATTTGTTACTTTGATGTGAGAGAGGTCTCCATTAGAGTTAGAACTTCAAGGTTAAAGAGGGTTGAGAGGGTGAGTCATGAGATAGTGGAGTGTCCCCTCTCCCTTCCGATTGAGTGTATTCTATCTCCGTTCCTTAAGCTCTATGAAACCATATTTGGTGTGAGGCATGAGATTGAGAGATTTCTCCGCGGGGACCTTGTAGGGGGTTAGGATCTTTCGCCGGGAATTAGGGTTGGATCAATTTTTAGGAATCGGATACAACTCTTGGAATCCCTAGAGTGCTTTGTAGTCATATGTGGTGTGAGGTGTTGAGATTGAGCGATTTCTCCACCGGGACCTTGTAGGGGACTAGTATCGGTGATCGGGAGGCCGGATCCGATTATATTTGGATTTCCACGACTTAACTTACTCATCATAGAAACACTTTTGCTTATTCGAGTATCTAATACACGAATCCTAGGGGAGCATTGCCCGAATACCCCACTTTTCTTGATTGAGATCTCCATCCATTTTACCCTTGCATATTTGTCTCCGGTATTCATTTCTTCGCACATTAGATCACCACACCTTTCCATTTATCATTAGGTTAGAAAGCGAGAGAAGAAGTTAGTACTAGTAGCCCCTGTTCACTGTGGATTCGACTACCCACTCCACGGGGTAATTAGTGCCGACACTGCACTTGCGGTTTACACGCATATTCGGACGTGTGTCGAGCACCACTCCAAGGTCTTAAAATAGCATCGTAGCAGCTCACTTCCATCATAGCCATACTAGGGTCACGATAGTAAAAAGTGCGCCTAAGACAATCATTCGAAAATTGTGAAACATGAAGTTGTCGTGCCCATTTATCCGGCACGTCAAATCCTATATACGTATTAGTCTTCCAACTTGATGTTCGGTTTGCCATGTATGGTGTAATCAAGGTCGATGGATTCCGACGTGTCATGCATACATTTGTACGCATACAAGAAAAATTGATAGAAAGTTAAGATCGAGGAAAAGAGAAAAACAACAAATGAGTAAAGAATGAAATGGCTAGAGTAATAATCTAAAATTTCCTAAATTCCTTAATGGTCCCGGCAACGGCGCCAAGCACGATCGCTTCCCGCAAGTGTCACGGGATGTAAATATTACCTGGTGTGAAG
>NC_052486.1:16348731-16504613 GCF_009730915.1 Dioscorea cayenensis subsp. rotundata | reverse complement strand
CATATCCTATTGGTGGATGTCCTTTCTGCCAATCTCACAACTATTATTGTGTCATGAAAATCAACCTCATAAATTCCCTAACCAACAGAAGTATAGAAGCAATTTTTGCTTTGCAACTTTTTTTTCCAACACATCTTGATAGTTGTGGAAAATGTTACCATTATAGTTTTTCATGCCACTTAGCTTCACATAAAACCTTTGCACCAACTTCTTCCTAATCCATTCAAACATTCTCAAAATTGGGAAGCTCCTTATCATCCTAATATAAGAATTAAAAGACTCACATATGTTGTTTTGGAGAGTGATAAATGCTTGTGTATAAGTATTATTAAGTATACTTTGCCTATATTGAGCATCACTTTTATCAGTTTTTATGGCTCATGCGTGTGTATTTGTGATCTTTTTGTGCATTTAGGGTTGTGGAGTCAAGTTAGAAGAAAGGAAGCAAAATAGATCATGGATGCGATTTTTGAGGAATCTCTTATACCAAGAAAGGATCAAGGCACAAGTTGTGATCATAGAAATATGGATGTATGCCAACCTCGAAAGTGTGCAAGTGAATATACAAATTGGAGGGACACAAAGGTCGTTACATCTCATATGTTCCAACTTGTGTAATATTGTTAAGAGCTTCATCACTGTATTTCAAAAGTGAAGATGTGACGTGATCTATCGCATGGATTTGTGCCCAACCGTGTGGCCTCGATGAAAAAAATAAATTCCGCGGGGGGGAGGGGGGTACCGTAGTAAATCAATGTAGCAAATCACTGTAGCAATTTATTGTAGCAATTATTGTTTACAATGCACAAAAAATGAGAAGCCTGGAAATTCACATGCCCATGTGAAACCCCAATTACAGCACTTTAAATACTGCTTTGCATCTTTGTTTTGGGGTTCCTTTTCTTATCTTTTGGAGAGAGCGTGGCTAGGGTTTTGAGAGGCTTTTGCTTGGCTTTTATAGTGTTTCTATGCCTTTCAACATCAATTTCTTCAGAAGGATTGTTATTAGGGGAGCTTTTATCGACATCGATCTCGGGCGAGGTGTTCCCTAGGCTCGACTGGAGGAGTCTTTAGAGAAGACGAGGCGGCTCTTAAAGACCATCAACACGGGTTGAAAAAGTGGGCTTATCTCTATGGATTTCTGCACTTATTTTTGTATTTCATCTTTGAATTTGTATAGCTCCATGGAGAGCTAAACCCTTAGTGGATGCTTGGACTTGTAAACCCTAGGATGATTTTGTTTTATTGACTTTTATTATGTTTCCTTCAATTGATGTTTCAATCTTGTGTGCTTATTGATTTGATATTCCCTTAGAGTGGCACTAGGGTTGAGAATCTATCTAGGAAATCCTCTTGAATGAGTGACATTTGATTAGGGTTAGACCTAGCGAGATTGAAAAGGGTTGAGAAGGTGAGTCTAGAGGTAGCAGAACATCCCTTTTCCCTTCTAATATGATTTATCTTACCTCTATTTTCCAAGAGTTCTTTGCAATCATGATAGAGTGAAGTGCTAAGAGACCTTCTCCACTGGGTCTTAGTTGCATGAGTGACAGAGTGAAGTGTTGAGTTATCCTTAGTGCTGGTGCTTAATTGTTATTAGGGATCTTTCTCCTAGACCAAAGGATTAGATCTAAATTAGGAAATAGTGTTTATCACTTCGGGTCCCTAGAACCTCAAGCAGCCCCACACAGTGTGAGATGTTGAGTGCATCCCTTTCCGTCGGGACATAGTATAGAAGGCAAGTCACGGTTGATCTTCGATTTGGGACCCTGTGTCTTTGTATCTCTACAACTCATTAAACTTCATTTAAGAGGCATAATACTATTTTTGGACTTGAAACATTAGTCCAAGGGTAAGCATTGTCCGAATACCCCATTTTACCATCGATTACCTCTTTTTATTCCTCTTACTTTCGCTTTTCTCATCTATCTTTATTTACATTAATCTTTCAAATAAAAATTACAAATTGGTTTTCCCTCTAGCTAAATGGCAATATTTCCTATTTCTGAGCATCTATTCCCTGTGGATTCGCCTACCCACACACTGGGGTATTTTATTATTTCAACAACCCGTGCACTTGCGGTATACATATGCAAGAGGTCATCACAAATTCAAGGGGGTTTTATTCCATGGTTTTCATTTCTTTTCATTGAATTATTCTTTGCTTTGTAACTTGCCCCATGAAGGGCTAAACCCTAGTAGGTATTTGGGCATGTAAACCCTATGATTCTTTGTATTGATTTACTTTATGCTTTCTATTAAATCTGAGCTTAATTGAGTTTTAATCTTGTTTTCTCATTGCTTGCATGTCATATTAATCCTTATGATTGATTTGTATTGCATGATTTATTACCTTGGTGAGAGAGAGGTCTCCATTAGGCTTAGTGACAAGGTCCCCTTGCGTATATCCCGCAAGTGCACTGGTTTGCCGAAGTAATAATCCCAGATGAGCGGGTATCGAATCCATAGGGAGTAGAGAATAAAAACACTTAATCCGCTTCTTAGCTATGTGAAAGATCAATAGTAATAAGTGTGATAATGATTCAATTCTCAAAAGTAAAAAAACAAGTAAGAGAGCACGAGTAAAGGAGGAGGTAAGGCAATCGATAAAGATGGGGTACTCGGATAATGCTCCACCTAGGACAATTGTTTCAAGTGCAAGAAACCTCTATTATGCTTCCTAATCAATGTAATGGTGAGTCGTGGAAATCCTTAAATACATAGTCCCAAATCTAAGTTCAACTATGCCTAACTCTATACATGTCCCGGAGGAGAGATTAGATAACCTCTCAACCTCGCACTCGAATAGAGTTGCAATGAGCTCTAGGGATTCCAAGTGATAAATCTCTTCCTAATTATAGACCTAACCCTTTGGTCCAGGTGGAATGTCCCTAACCACAATTAAGCCCTAGATACTAAGATCACCTCAACGCTTCACTCTGTTGCACGCGCAACTAAGCCCCAGCGGAGGGTCATCCCTTAGACCATTCACTCTATTATGGCGGTAAAGAACTCGAGGAATGGAGGTAGAATCTATCACATCAAAGGGGAAAGGGGACGCTCCTGTACCTCTCGACTCACCCTCTCAACCCTCTCCAACTAGCTTTGTCTAACGCTCGTGGTGTGTCACTTACTCACAAGGTTACCATTAAGAACTCTCAACCCTAGTGTCACTCTAGGGGAAATGTTCATACAATCAAGCATTCAAGGTTGGAACTCACAACAAACATCAATTTATTGAAAGCATAATAAAGAGATTCAATGAAACAAATACATCCTAGGGTTCACAAAAACCTGAGTACCCACTAGGGGTTTAGCTCTCCATGGAGCTAAGTACAATCAAAGAAATAGAATGTAAAAGCAATGAATCCATAAAGAAACACCCTCGATAATTGTGTCGATGGTCTTGTGGAAAGTCATCTACTCGTCGTCCAAGGATTCCCTCGTCCGGTATAGGATACGCTCGACGAAATGACGATGTCAGAGCCGTAGAACCTCTCCAAAATCTTAGACAATACCTCTCAAAACCCTAGCAGAAACTCTCTCTCAAGTTGGGGAAAAGATGGAGAAAAGAATACTAAAATCGGGGCTAAATCGGACTTAAATAGGGCTGGAATCGGGCGACCACACGGGCCTGTGGATTTTTCACACGCCCATGTGGAATTTCCACACGCCCGTGTGGATTCTATGAATTCCTGTTTCCTCGGCTGGCTGCGAACATTGCTGCTACAGTACTTCCGGTATGGTGTTGCGCTATAGTAGCTGGCCTAAAATACTTCCCAAGTCCATACTTTCATCGCTTTGCTTCTTTAATGACGGACAAGTTGGTGGAGATCTTGTTCTATGTGCATAAGTCAGAATGCTTGAGTGTGACTGCTGATAAACGCCTAAATGTATGTATTTTATATGTATTAATCTTGTATCTTTTGTGAATATATTAACGAATTGATGCCTGTTTTATGTCTAAATTGGTTATTTCGGTGTTGCAGGTCTTAAATGAGTCAAACAATGCTCAAAAAAATGCAAATCGGATGAATTCGACATCAAAAAGCGGCATTTTTTGGGGTCACGCGACCCTTTAGCGTGGCATGCGTAGCGAGTCATTGTTCTTCTTCTGCGAGCATTTGGGTTTGGGAGTTTCACGGGCTCCATGCGCCCGCATGGATGCCCGTGAGGTTTCTTCGGAAATTCTCAAGTCTCGATGCTGTAGGGAAAATCATGAGTGAGCAATCGTAGCAAAAAAACACTGTAGCTGAGCACTGTATCACCGGTAGGGTTTTTTGGGCATTTGGCTGTGAGCTTCACGGGCTCCATGCGCCCGCATGGAGCCCGCATGGACTGACGGGGTATATAAGAAGCTGATTTCTTCTAGGGCAAAGGAGGAGTTTTTGGGAGAGTTCTTCAAGCCGATTTTCACCAGTCTTTGAGAGGCAAGATTACATGTTTTTGGAGAAGGGAAATCTAAGGGAGAAGCTCGGATTTGGCTAGATCTTCATCGATCTCTTCTTTGGGAGTTTGTAGAGCGAGCGAGGGAAGCCGCCCCCATTGCGGCGTCCGTGGAAGCCTTTCCATCTAGCTTGGCTTGTCTTCCTTCTTCCATTGTTTGAGGGAGTTTTTATTATGCCATTTGTAGTTGTTTGCATGAATTTGTTGCTTGGATTTGTTTGTATGGACTGAGTAGACCCCAAGGTCACCGGATGCCGGTGAACCTTGGGGTGAACTTGTGTATTTGGATGATTTAAGTTTGTTTATTGCAATTGTTGTGTTTTTGAGATTCATTCTTGGTGCATTTGATGTGTTGCTTACATGAGAACTCCGTAAACCAAGCTGCTAGGTTGTACTTGGTAGCGTGACCATCGCCCTTGTACTAGACACACCAAGTTTGGAAGGGATTCATATGCGAATACGCCGTGACCATCGGGTATTCTGTGCCCCTCCACCATTAGGGCTAGACCAAGTTGTGTTCCGGCTCTAATTAGGGATTTTTCCCACTTGTTAATGCAATCGTGTGAGGATTTGATCGGAAGAAATTACGTGTCAATACTTATACCGGATTAGGGGTCAATGGCCGTGACCATCGGGTTGACCTAATCTAAGAAATCTCTAGGTCCAAACCTTCAATTGCATGACATTCTTAGCATCCTGTGCACTTTAGTAGCCCCTAGGGAATCCGCATCCGTGACCGTCCCCTTTCCCACGATTTTTATACCCCTCTCCGTATTTTTAGTCTCCACTTGTAGTTATCTTATTTAAATTAATAGATTAGAGAAACCTTTTCGAATCATCGGCTGAGACAATAAGCGAAGAGGAAGTAAGGGTAGATCCTTGGGCCTGGGGAATCGACCCTCTCGTGCTCGCACGAGAGGTATTACTTGACGACTCCGTGCACTTGCGGATCGCGCTCATCAAGTTTTTGGCGCCGTTGCCAGGGACCCACAAGGAATACTCGGAAAACTTAGAGTTTATTGATTTAGCCATTTTCTCTTTTATTTTGTTCATCTGTTTCTTTTTGTACATATATTTCCATTTCACTTGTTCTTATTTTATTTTATTGTCTCGTCCTTATATCCTGATTATTGGCCCTCAAAATTGTGCTAGGTACCATCTTATGACACGTGCAAATCAGACAAATCTAGTAGAACCTGTCGACGAAATTGAGAGAACCTTGCATCAAAGATTGAGAGAGGTGGCTGAGAGTTTAGAACATCAAGGAACACGGGTTGAGATTAGTGAACCTTCAGTCATGGCAGAACCAAGGCGTACCTTGTCTGATTATGAAAGGCCTCAGTTTACTGGTGAGGAATTCAGTGTGCATGCTCCCACCGTGCCGGCTAATAACTTTGAAATCAAAGCAAGCACAATTGGGATGATCCAAAATTCCGTACAATTTGATGGGTTAGCTGATGAAGACCCGCATGCGCATTTGTCTACGCTTCCTCCAAATTTGTTCCACCTTCAAGATTAACTCGATTAATCCGATGATGCGATAAGATTGAGATTATTCCCTTTCAGTCTAAGGGGAGCAGCATATCGGTGGCTCACGTCATTGGCACCGGGGTCGATCACCACTTGGAAGGAAATGGTGGACAAATTTCTTGCTAGGTATTTCCCACCAAGCAAAGCGACTAGATTGAGGCAAGAAATTTACGTATTCGGCAAGGGGACTCGGAGACACTTTTTTTGAAGCACCACGAGAGATTCAAGGATCTCCTCACGAAGTGCCCCCATCATGGCTTCTCCTCGTGGATGAGAATTCGAGATGCTTTGCAATGAGTGCGAATTATGCAACTAGACAACTCATCGATCTTTGCGGCAGGGGGGTCATTGAGTAATAAAAACCCACGAAGATCTTTGAAATGTTGATTGAAAAACATGGCGAGTAACGAATGCCATCTGGTCTACTAGGCAGAAACCACCTAAAGGCAGCTGGAATTTATGAGATAGATAACAACACTGCACTAGCCGCTAAGGTGGAGGCCCTAACAAAGAGATTCGATCAGTTTATGTTGGGTTCAAACTCAAATTCTGGAGCAGTTTTGTCTTACGAGACTTGTGGGGCGAGGGCATGCTCTATGTCGATGTCCAATCTCAATAGCCTCTGTTGCCCCAGTCGAGACAGTTGATTATGTTGGGGGAGGCCCTCGAGGTCCAGGCAATCCCTATGGAAACACATACAATCAGGGGTGGAGGAATCACCCAAGTTTTTCTTGGGGTCAACAACAACAACCTCGGCCCCAGCAGCCTCAGGGACTTCCACAGCAATTTCCTCAGCAAGCCAAGAAGAAGTTCTCCACCGAAGATGTGTTAGCGAGATTCATGATCAGTACTGAGGCAAAATTTGTGAACATCAACAATCAATTCGCTGAAGTGAACACCGTTCTGAGGAATATTCGAGCCTCCATCCAATCATTTGGAGAAACCAAGTTGGGCAACTTGCTAGGGCAAATTCGAGCGCCCACCGGGTAGCCTCCCTAGTAACACTCGAAAATAATCCAAGGGGAGCATTTGAAGGCCGTCACCCTCGAGGCGGGAAAGCGAGGTTGAAGCACGAGCCAAGGAGGGCTCAAGTCACGAGCATGATGGGGTAGCCGTGCAGGGAAGACCCGATGTCGATGCGAGAGTTTAGTTGAAAGGGGAAAAGAAAAAAACAAGATGAAGAAACTCTTCAACTACCAACACCAAAGGGTACTACGAGTACAAGCCGGTCATTCCCTATCCGAGCTAGGTTGAAAGCAAGACAAAGAAGAGGCTCAATTCAAAGAAATTCCTTAATGTATTCAAGCGAGTTGCACATAAACATCCCTCTTGTTGATGAGTTAACTCAAATGCCCAAGTTTGCAAAGTTTATGAAAGACCTGCTGACTAACAAGAGAAAATTAGAGGAATTAGAAACAGTTGCATTACCACGGAACTGCTCTGCGGTAATTCGGAGGAAGCTCCCTAAGAAATTAGCGATCCCGGGAGTTTTCATTATTCCATGTGTGATTGGGAAGGCATGCAAGAAAAGGCCTTGGCGATTCGGAGCCCGAGCATCAATGTAATGCCCTACAAGTCTGTTTTTGAAACTAGGGGATTAGAAGACATGAGGCCGACAAGGATGACAATACAACTTGCGGATCGGTCCATAAAGAAGCCCCGTGGTGTCGTTGAGGATGTGCTAGTTAGAGTTGACAAAGCTTATTATCCCGGTGGATTTTTGTTATTCTTGATGTGGATGATGATGTTGAAGTCCCATTGATCCTCGGGCGACCATTTCTTAACACCGCCGGTGCCCTCATTGATGTAAAGGGGGGAAGAATGACATTGAGAGTGGGGGATGAGGAAGTCATTTTTACACTCCCCGTGGCTATGAAACACACCTTGGACCACGATGATCCCCTCTATTTTACCGATGAAACTGATATGATTATTACTGACTGTGTGCAGGAGGTCTTGGCGATTAACCCTCTGGATGAATTCTTAGAAGGAGTGGATGGCGACGAATCTAAGGGGAACAACTCACCTCCCGCACAAGTAAAGCATGTAGGCTTTGTGGGGACATTTCCATGGCCGCGCAATAAAAAGAAATCAACCGCCCGGAAAATATGGTGTAAGAAGGACAAGAAACAGAAATTGGGGTTGAATTGTGCATTATCACCACCACGGGAGATTGATCGACTATTCTTCGAGGGGAAGGGTAAATTCCGTGTCTTCTCATGACTCTCGATGAGTTTCCCATCTTGGAACACTTCTCCTGGACTTGGAGGTAAGTCCCCACCATTTGATCCACCCTGAGGTAAGTATGAAGGTACGTCGAGCTAATGACGTTAAACAAGCGCTTCTTGGGAGGCAACCCAAGTTTTTAAATTCATTGTCTTTAAATTTTCGTATTTCTTTTAGTTTCTTAGTTGTGGTTGAATGCATTTGCTCATGAAGTTCTTATATTTTTGTTATCGTGCTCAACTCATGCTTAGGCTTTCTTGTGTAGCTTTGGCCTTGAATTAGTATTGTTTAGTTGTGTTTTTATTGTCATCCCAGGCGCTTAAATGGTTGTAATTCGTATTTTATTGTGTTTGCAAGAGGAACCATGCCAATTTTTTTCAATTTTTCCAGGTCCATACGGGCTGTATACGGCCCGTATGGACACTGTAGCATGTTCGAGGCCTTGTGGCCCCTCGCTTGCGGCCCGCATGGAACCCCTCGCGGGGTGCTTGTGTGCGTGGGCTGAGAGGCTCACGGGCGCCATGCGCCCGCATGGGCGCCCGTGAGGGCTCTCGGCCTCACTGGCAGCAGCTGGGCTGGGCGGGGCTCACGAGGCGCCATGCGCCCGCATGGGCGCCCGTGAGACCCTCAGGCTGGGTTTTTTCCCAGCCCATGCAGGGCGCCATGCGCCCGCATGGATGTCCCGCATGGGCTGGGCGGCCCATTTAAAGGGGGCTTTGTCTCCCTTCCTCTCTTCTCCTTCTTCTCCTCTTGTTTTTTCCTCTCATCTCTCCTTCACTCTACCTTATTTCTCCACCATTTTTTCTAGTTTTTTCTTCTCTAATCACCTCTCCTCCATCTTGCAAACTTGCTCTTGGGTTTTTAATCGAAGTTTTATCAACCTTTTTCGCCGGATCTCATCACCTCAAGCCTCCAAGCTCTAATTCTAGGTTTTTGCTACAAACTTGGGTTTCATTGTGTTTTTCATTCTATTTTTTTGATGCTTGAATGTTATATTTGGTTGTTATGATGTGGTGGTTGCCCAATTCTTTGAGTTTTTTTCCTTCATTTTGTAAATTTTTGGGAAGTTTGATGTGTAGGAGAAACTCTTGCAAATATTTTTTTCGTGAGTTATCTGTAGCAATAGCTGAAATTTTTCATTCTTTCACATTAAAATTGTTGTGTTTTCAATTTTTCCTTGATTACATGATGTTCTAGTTACCTCCTATGATTGTATTCCTAAAAATATTGGTTTGATCACTCGTTTTTGTCGTATAGGTAGGCCGATCAAGCGAGTTTTATCAAAACGGTCACGACACGATGCGGCATCAAGTGGTGTGCCATCGTTTGCCTTACCACAACATCGGGACTTCTCACGGATTGTTGCCTCTTCTCCTTTACCCTTTGCTGGCAATGACTGCACTTTCACTGAACACTCTTCATCAAACAATTGGGGCAGTCTCTTTATCATTTACTTATTATGGATTCTCCACCATGTTACTGGCTGATTAGTGTACATTGAGGGGCAATGTACGATTCTAGGTGTGGGGATGGGTTATTTGCATGCTTACTTCACCGAGTGATAGCTATGATATATTGTTAGGAACCTCCCGGCTTGAATGAATGATAGTAATGAGTTGTAAGGTTATTTGTGCTATAAGGAAGTCGTGTTTTTTTCTTTCTAGTGCTTTCTTCACAGCTTTTGACACGAGTGTTTCTACCTCGTTTGACCTCGCTAACCCACTGCTTTGATTTAAAGTGTTAGAATGGTAAATTCATCCCTCAATGGTCTTTTAAGAGCTTTTGGTCCTTTTGTTCATTTTGCTTTATCCCTAAGTGAAGTTTTGCATGAAGGTGCTCAGGAGACATGTATATATTTGTTATCTTAAAAAAAAAGAGTCTATGTCAGTATTCCTCTGCTAATTTAGCATGAATGCGTCTATGTAGACTGTAATCAAGTAGGTTGGGTGGCTTTATGCCTAATCAGCATGTGCATCCTTCCGAAAGATTATAAAAATATTTTTGTGCAGTCTACGTTAGCGGACTAGAAAAGAGAGAGAGAAGTATTTGTTCTCCTGGACTCAATCATGCATTCACTTAGATACTAAAGTGTTAAATGTGGACCGAAGGACTCTTGACCTACTATTGAGGGTGTCTTTAACATTTTTTTAACACTGGTAGTCATTGAACGTGGTGTGAATGGGGAGAGCGAGGATGAAAGCATACACACACTCACGGGAAAGCACTCTAAAGGAATCATGACTATCTCTCTCTGAGTCGGTTATTGTACAACTCATTTTTCTTGAATTCATTTTCATCTATGCCCCGTGGGGGTTCTTCACTATTTGAGCTTGAGGTCGTACATTTAGCCGTTTATCATTTTGCCCTTATTCTTTCATGTGTGTTTGCTTGGGGACAAGCAACTGCCCTTGTGCCCCTCCAAATGGTTGTGCTAACTCAAATACGAGGAGGTTGGCAGACACTCTAGCATCTCGCACCCGACCTATGTCTTCGCGTTTGAACCTTAGCAAGATTTCCTCCAAAATCGGTGCATTATGATCCACATTAGCTTCTTTCCTTCATACTCGGCCTCACAACCCTACCTGCATAAAAGTAATATAAAAACACACATGTTAGTGTAAAAACCCGAGAAAAGTAATGCTCAACATAAGGAAAGAATGTTTCGCATTCATATCACACAAGCACTTATCACTTAGAATTCCAAGATTGAAGAGGGTTGAGAGGGTGAGTCATGAGATAGTGGAGTGTCCCATTTCCCTTCCTATGAGTGCTTCCTTTCTCTGTATTCCCTAAGCTTTATACAACCATATTTGGTGTGATGTGTGAGATTGAGAGATTTCTCCACAGGGACCTTATAGGGGGTTAGGGATCTTTCACCTAGAAGTAGGGTTAGATTTATCCTTAGGAATCAATTGTACTCTTAGGTATCCCTAGAGTTTATTGCGGTCATATGTGGTGTGAGGTGTTGAGATTGAGAGATTTCTCTACCGAGACCTCATAAAAGACTAGTATTGGTAGTTTAGAGGTAGAAACCGATTGTTCTTGGATTATCTCAACTCATTAAAACTCAGTTTAGAAACATTTAGTAGATCTTGTGCTTCATGTTAAATTCTAGGAGGAGCATTGCCTGGGTACCTTATCTTTATTTATTAAGACTTCGCTTATTTTACTTTTCCTTTGCTTCCTTGCGATATTCATATTCTTGTTATTGAGTTATTTTTATCAAAATCTTGATTCTGACTAGATAACTGAGAAATTGTTACTACTAATACTTTTGTTCCATGTGGATTTGACTACCTAACTCACAAGGTATTTTATTACTTCGGCACCCGTGCACTTGCGAAACATGAACGTAAATTGGTGTACCAGTAAGTCCTTCAAGAATTTGGCATATTTCAGCATCTGGGATAATGCTTCAATAATAGGGATGTTTAGGTGGTGTTGCTTGAAGATAGTTATATACTTCTTGAATTGCTCATCCTCTTTATCGACTTTTAACCTGGAAGGGTACAAAACTCAAGCTTTATATCCTTGAAATGCGGGACAAGCTGGTGATGACTCTTTAGGTTCTTCCCCAACTACCTACTCATCCTACATAATGGTTTCCTATAAAGCACTAGGGACTCCCTATTCCGCTGCCTTCTGATTCACCCCTTGCGTGTGTACCGTAAGTGCACGAGTTATTGAAGTAATAAAGTACCCTGGTGAGTGGGTAGTCTTATCCACAGGGAATAGTGATCAGAAACACAAGAATTGTTATTTAACTATATAGTGAAGATAATTTAAAGTGGTTTAAACAATATCGATGCAAATAAAAATAAAGAAAATAAGAAAGAGATGCAAGAGAATAATAGGAAAGGCAATTGATAGAAAATGGGGCACCCGAACATTACTCTCCCTAGGACTATTGTTTCAAGTGCAAGACCAATCATTATGTGTCCTAACTGATGTTTAATGAGTCATGAAAATCCTATAACACGGTCCCAAATCTAAGGTCAACCATGACTAACCCTACACTATGGCCCGGCGGAAAGGAGTACTCTCGATGCTTCACACTATGTGGGGTTGCAAGAAGCTATGGGACTGTAAGTGATAAACCCTATTCCCTAATATAGATCTAACCCTTTTATCCAGGCGAAAGACACCTAGTTACAATTAAGCCCCAGCACTTAAGCCACAGCAGAATTCCTCTCTTAGCACTTAACTCTATTATAACCATAAAGAACTCTTGGAACACGGAGATAGGATAAACCACATCAGAAGGGAAAGGGGACGCTCCGCTACCTCTTGACTCACCCTCTCAACCCTCTCCAACTTTGCTTTATCTAACCCTCATGGTGTGTCACTCATCCACAAAGATTACCAAGATGGATTCTCAACCCTAGTGTCACACTCTAAGGGAAAATTACCTCAGCAAGCATTCAAGATTAGAACTCAATTAAAAACATCAATTAAAGAAACAAAATAAAAGGTCAATGAAACAAAATCATCCTAGGGTTTATAAGTCCAAGCACCCACTAGGGGTTTAGCTCTCCATGGAGCAAGATACAATCAATAATGAATCAAATGTAAAAGCATGCAATCCATAAGTAAAACCCCCCTTATAATCCGTATCGATGGTCTTGTGGAGTAGCTTCGTCTTCTTCAAAGGTTCTCTCGTCAAGCCTAGGGCACACCTTGCCGAATTGACACCGACGAAAGCTCCACCAGTAACTATCTTCCAAAGGAATGCGGTATTGAAGGCCATAGAACCACTCCAAAAACCTTGCCAAAGCCTCTCCAAACACTAGCCGCGAGCACCTCTAAAGTTGGGGAAAAGATGAGAAAAAGATTCTTTAAAACGTTTCAAGTCGCTGCTTGATAAGTGCTTGTGTGATAGGAATATGAAGTATTCTTTCCTTATGATGAGCATTACTTTTATCAGGTTTTAGAGCTAATATGTGTGCATTTATGTTACTTTCATGCGTATAGGATTGGGAAGCTGAATGTTAAAGAAAGAAGACAATGTAGGTCATGAACGCACTATTTGGAGGAAATCTTGAGAAAGTTCAAACGCAAAGTCATAAGTCGGGTTCAAGATGCAAGAATGTGTGTCAACCTCCTTGTATTCAAGTTAGCATAATGATTTTGAGGGGAACAAAGATAGCCACATTCGAGTATCTCGGCTTGTGCATTGACAGCAAGATCTTCACCAATGAAGCAATTTATTGAAAAAGCAAGGCGATCTATGACGTAAACGTGTGCCTGTTTACGTTACCTCGATGAAAACATGGATTCGGGAGTGTTTCGGGTCCCTAATGTAGTAGGTTCTGTTCACGGCCGGCCGAAAAAGTGAAGTTCAGAGAATCCACATGAGCGTGTGGACATTATCCACGCCCGTGTGGAATTTCCACATGCTCATGTGGAGAATTATCCACATGTGCCTGTTTACTTATGCTTCTCTTTCTTGTCTCTTTTATTCTTGTTTAAATTACATCTTGTTAACAAAACCATTATTCATCTTTCACTTGGTTAAGAAACAATTTAAGTATTTTTATTCTCTACTCCCTGTGGATACGATACCCACTCAACTGGGATTTATTTCTTTGACACCTGTGCATTGTGGTTTACACTCATATTTGGTCATGTCAAGTTTTTTGCACCGTTGCCGGGGACTAGGTGTTTAGAGATACTTTGCACTTTATTTTCTTAGCTATTCATTCTTTCATTCTATTTCACATCTTTTATTTCTATCATCGTTCTAATTTTTCTTTTCTTTTGGTGCAACTCTAGGTTATGACCCGAGAAAATCTTTCGACATTGATTGAAGGAGATCCAGAACTTGAACATACACTCAGAAGAAGGGGAAAAGAACCAGTGCAAGAACTGTCTAATCAACTGAAATAAAAGTTGAAGGGTCAGATAATATGGCAGAACATAATAAGCAACAGAGGGCACTTTTTGATTATGCTAGACCCTCAGTTTGGGGTACACAATCAAGTATTGTGAGACCCCCCAATCATAGCTCTGAACTTTGAGCTGAAACCAGCATTTATCCAAATGATTCAGTAGTCAGCGCAGTTCAATGATTTAGCCGATGAGGACCCAAACAACCACATAGAGAACTTCTTGGAAGTTTCTGATATGCTGAAGATTAATGGTTGATAAGTGTCTAAATGTACATATTTTAATATATGTATTTGTTACCTCTAGCATGTATTTTTATTAGAATTGATGCCCATTTTGTGCTTAATCGTGGGTTATTTGTTTTGTAGGGCACGGAAATGCCACGGAGAACACGAAGATCTAATTTGGGTGAAAAACAAAAAAAAACCAGGTCTCGGTACTGTAGCATATTTCAATGTAGCTGGAGTACTAGTAGCATTGGATTGTAGCATCGGTACTATACCAGAATCACTGTAGCTGCTACTGTAACACCTGGTGGGTTTTCAAGTCAGAAATTGAATGATGGCATACGGCCTCAATGCTGCCCGGTATGGAGCCCGAGATGATCACTGTAGCTATAAAAGAAGTTTGTTTGAAGACATACTGGCTCAATGAGGTGCTCATTGAGCCAGTATGGATACTATTTCGAGAGCATTTGTGGAGTTTGCCTACCACAAATAGTGTCAATGAGGGGCTCAATGAGGTCCTCATTGAGCCTATATACCACCTCAATGAGATCCTCATTGAGCCCATTTTTGGAGAGTGATTGTGGGGGTATATGAGGGACTTTTGGAGGACTTGGGGGGGACTTCTTGGCAGCCAACACTTTGGGAGAAAAGGAGAAAGGAAGACATCATTTTGTAGAGTGTTTTGGCTTGAGGCTTGGAGAGATCTAGGGCTTGAACTTCAAGGGGAGAGCTTCATCATCAAAGGAGGAGGAGCATTCGGCCTTCCTTGGGTTAGAGGAATCATCCTTCGGCTGGCATTCTCCATCCTCATCATCATTCGGACTAGGGAGTGCCATTTATGCATTTACTTCTTATTTTTGTTGTGTTTGAGATACTTCTTTGTGTGATGGCACACTAGACCCCCAAGGCCACCGGATGTAGGTGAACCTTGGGGGGTTCATCTTGTATTTTGGATGCTTCACTTTTATTTGGAATACTTTGGTGTGATTTTTGGTTTAGCTCATTATGTTTTATGTCTAGAACTATTATGTGGAGAAATCCTTAGTTCTTGTTTGAGTTGTACATGTAGACGTGAACTACTCGTGTGTACTAGATCATTATTATGCTAGAAGGGGAGATCTTTGACCAACATGCCGAGAAATTGGATGTAGGTTGTCCCTCCGAACCATGAGGATGAACTTAGGTTAAGTGTATCCTTGTCATCATTTGTACGGGATTAGGGTTTAACCGCCGAGAAATTGGGGTTGAACTATTGTTGAGGTCCGTCGGTCTAAATCACCCTTGCTATTTTATTCTTATGCATCCATACGTCATGATGACCCCTCTTGGGAATCCTCATCCCTAGGCTTGTTCTTATCATCATTGCTCTTGTGATTTTCTTGCTCGCCTTGGAATTGTTATACTTGTCTTTTATTTACATTCTTGCATGTATTAGATTAGTAGACCATGCTTAAGTTATAAGATTAGAAAGTGAGTGATGGAGGAGTAATAGGAGCTCCTTAGCCCCGTGGAATATGATACTTGGGCTTTTGCACAAGGTATTACTTGGTGACCCCGTACACTTGTGGGTGATTAACCAATGGTGTATCGGATGATGCTATTATATTGATGACTTTACCATTCTCTCTCAAGGGAAGAGCCAAGCAGTGGCTTCATTCCTTAGCCAAAGCTCCCATGACGACATGGAATGAGATGGTAGAAGCTTTTCTTGCTAGGTACTTTCCTCCGGGGAAGTCGGCCAAGCTTCGCAATGAGATATCGTTGTTTGTACAGATGGAGTAGAAATCATTGTTTGAGACATGGGAGCGCTTCAAGGATATTTTGCGGAGGTGCCCACAACACGGATTTCCCCAATGGATGATTATCCAAACCTTCTATAATGGGTTGAATCCGAGTACAAGGCAATTGCTAGATGCCGCCGCAGGAGGTACAATGGGGAGTAAAACCCTAGAAGAAGCTCGACAGTTAGTGGAAGACATGGCCATGAATAGTTATCAATGGAATGAACAGGAAAGGAAAAAGGTGGCCGGGATCCATGAAATAGATGCGGTAACCTCTTTGGCGGCCCAAGTGGAATCATTGAGTAAGAAGTTAGACCTTCTCACTTCCAATAGGGTGGCGGCTGTGATACTTGCACCGGGTGTGGTGGAGGACATGCTCCATCCAATTGCCCGATCTCTATTGGTAATGCATCTTTGGTGGAGAAAGTCAATTTTGTGGGTAATGCAATGAGGAACCAAGGGAATCCATATAGCAACACCTACAATCCAGGTTGGAAGAATCATCCCAATTTTTTGTGAAGCAACCAAGGACCATAAAACGCCATGGCACCGCCAGGTTTCCACCATGGAGAACCGAGTTTCAGACTTGGAGACTCGAATGACCGATTTAGAGAAGGCCTTAACTAGATTTGTGCAATCATCAGATACAATGTTTCAATCAGTCGAAGCTACACTTCGCAACCACACCACTTCCTTGCACAATCTTGAGAATCAAGTGGGGCAAATTGTGAAGTCTCTATCGAAGAGACCACAAGGAAGCTTGCCAAGTAATACCGAGACCAATCCTAGAGAGCATGTGAAGGTGATCACTTTTAAAAGTGGTCTTAAGGTTGAGGGTAGGCTTCCGAGTGTGAGGCCCAATGTAGATGCAACCGAGGTCATAGAGGTTGAGGAGGGAACAAGAAAAGAGAAGGAGGTGGTGGCCCCACCTTTCAAGCCAAGAAGCCCTTATCCCCTAGATTAAAGAATGACTAAAAGGATAAACAGTACAAGAAGTTCCTGAGTTTGTTCAAGCAACTCCACATCAATATTCCCTTTATTGAGGCATTGTCCCAAATGCCTAAATATGCAAAAATTTTTGAAGGACTTGTTGACCAACAAAAGGAAATTGGAGGAGAGTGCCTCCATGATTCTAAATGCATCTTGCTCGGCAGTCTTGCAAAAGAATATGCCGAATAAGAAGAAAGACCCATGAAGCTTCATCATTCCGTGCAACATTGGCAACATGGGTAAAGAAATAGCATTGGCAGATTCAGGGGCCAGTATCAACGTCATGCCATATTCCTTCTTTCAGAAGCTAGGCTTGGGAGAGCCTAGGCCCACTCGGATGACATTGCAATTGTCGGACCGAACAGTGAGACATCCGAGGGGCATCATCGAAGATGTGCTTGTCAAAGTTGACAAGTATATATTTCATGGAGATTTTGTACGGTTGGATGTCAATGAGGATGTGGATGTTCCTTTGATACTTGGGAGGGATTCTTGTGCACTTCCAAGGCATTGATCGACATGGACGGCGGGGAGTTGACACTGAGGGTTGGAGATGATAAGCTCACATACCGCCTCGCCGAAGCCTTGCAACATTCTCTTAACTTTGATGATATTCTTTACTTTCTAGACACTACTGATGAGATTATTGATGAATACATGCAGGAAATGATTAATCCGGACCCGTACAAGGGTTTTTTCGACCAAGATGTGGACAATGAAGAAGTAATGATGCTTGGTTTGGAGGAACAAGTACCATCTAACCCGGGGATCATGAAGAAGGTGCTCCGAAAGATGAAGAGGGCAAGAAGACGCCACTGGAAATGCCCCAAGGCTGTTGGGGATGTGCGTGAACCGAACAAGTTGGATAAACCCTTGTTAAGTGGTACCAAGCCCGATAACTTCCCCTTTACCTTGAGGAGACTTTGCTCATCATGCTTTCAAGTTATGGGTAAGAGGGCAACCTTCATCTATGAACCCCCCGTGAGGTAAGCAAGGTACGTCAAGCTTAGTGACGTTAAACAAGCGCTTCTTGGGAGGCAACCCAAGTGTTTACTGTTTTCTTATTTGCTAGTTTAGTGTTTGCATGAATAAAGTGTTGAGTGTTGGTGTCTATATGTTTTGATGCATTGCTGTGTGTTTTCTTGTGGATTTTTTATGTCATAGCTCTTTCATGTGGATTTGTGTAAGTTTTTGGTCATGCAAGCTAGTTTCTCATGTTTTTACTCGTATATTTTTCATAATGGAGCAGGCTCTGAATGTGTTAACATGTTCAGGAATTTTCTGCAGAGCCTGCAGAGTTTTTAAGGCATCCTGAGAAATCACAGGAGCATGTGGAATTTCCACACACCTATGGCTTTGCACTGTGAGCCTGTCCAGAGTAGGCACAGGGGCGTGGACGCGCCCCTATGAATGACTTGGTGACATTCACACGCCCGTGGGTAATTTCCGCACGGGCATGTGTTTTCCTGCAGAGAGTTAGCAATTTTTCCTGAGAGCACTCAGGGGTGTGGACTCGCCCCTGTGGGCGAACTTGTGGCAAACTGCACGGGCGTGGGTAATTCCCTCATGCCCATGTGGATCTCTGTAAAAAGAGCCCTCCTTCATCTAGAGCGTATACAGGGGCATGCATCTGCCCTGTGAACTGCCCAGTAATGATCCACGCTCGTGAGGAATGTCCACACGGGCGAGTGAAACACTTAGAGAATTTTTCTCGGTTTGACAAAGGAGCCACAAGGGCGTGCGGCTGCCCCTGTGGGTCGGGCGCACGGCAGTGGATAATTTCCACATGCCCATGCGGATGCATTCAGAGACATTGTATGTTTTCCCGATAGTGCACAAGGGCGTGTGTCTGCTCCTGTGAAGCTCTCCTATGGAGGCGCACGGGCGTGGCTAATTTCTACACGCCCGTGCGGATGTAAAGAACGTCAAGAGGCACAAGTTTCTTTTAAAGTCTCATCGTTACCTTTCATTTTCACACTCCTAGTTCATTTGAAAGCACACTCGCACTCTTCCCCGATCTCGTACCACTATTTTGGAAGGATTTTCATTAGTTTTTCTGGCCCACCCCAAGTTTTATAGTTCAACTCGTCGGTAAAACCTATGTCCTTCTTCTCTTCGCCAATTCTTTATTTTAGTCAATGAAACTAGATAATATTGTTTCATTTCTACAATTAAAGGGATTTGCATGCTTAGAAAGAAATTAGAAATGATTAAACTGTGTATTTTTGGATTTTTGAGGCGCGGCCATGCAGTTTTCATGCCCCGTGGATCCACATGGGCCTGTGGAAATTCCATACGACCATGCGGATTTTTGCATTTAGTTTACTCGATTTTCTTTCAAATTTTGTAGATTATGGCACCTTTGTCAAAGAAGCAAGATGATGAACGGCCACATGAGTCATCTCATGAGCCCGAAAGCATGAGATTTGCTATTCCCAAGCATCAAGTGCACTTGGAGCGATTATTAAGGTTGAGATTTGGATAATCTCGCCTCCTAGATACTAGTATTCTGCGGGATATACAGCAGGGAGATGAGTTAGTAGATGAAGTCAAGGATCTCATTTTAGTGGGTGGTTAGAGGCAATTACTGTTGATCAAGGAGCCAGCCATTCATGCACTTACTCTTAAGGTCCCATCATCATTCGAGTTTGACAGATCTTATGCGTGATTTGAAAGAATTGACGGCATTCAGTTTAGAGCATTTGGGCATCACCATAGCATGAGCATTACTCTGTTTTCAGTTCAGCTCAGCTTGTATGAGGAGGCATTTACAAATATTGAAGAGTATGCCCAGTTACCTACAGATTACCCTGGAGCCTTGACCCCGCAGAGAGCATACAGAGCATTATGTTGTCAGGGCCAATATGAGCCGGGGGTGTCCAATGCCACATGCCTTTCTCAACCTGCGTATCGATATTTGCATGCCATTCTGAGCAAGTCGGTGAATGGCTGTGGTGATAACACTGGTGTTTTAACACAACAGGAGCTATTATACCTGTACTCGATGGTTCATAGCACATCGATTCATCTACGGTACATTATCGTGGAGTATATATGACATCAAGGACAATACACCGGACTAGGAGTTATCTTCTCGGGTCCCTACATTATGAGACTAGTTATGAGCATGGGTCTCCTGGACATGATTCGTGGGGCCGAGAAAATGAGTATACCTATTCCTCTGAGCTTGGAGACAATGAGATTGATGGGGATGATCCACAGAGTCCAGTTAGGGGTGTATGCTCTGATTACCGCTTCCCTAGAGGGAGTAGAGGGAGGGGATAATCTTGGTGAGGGTTCTCATCCTGCCCCCCGAGCCCCACCTGACAACGATGGAGACCGAGGCACCTCCTTTGGCAAAGGAGCCACTCTAGTACGTATGTTCTCACTATCTCGAGCCTATGATCGCTTTGAGAGGCTCCAGGGTGTGGTGGGGTGCTATAGACAGAGATTGCTGTGGTCCGGGCTACCCAAGCCCTGCAGTACACAGAATTTATGGCACGTTTCGACACATTATAGTAGATTCTTGAGCGAGATGTTGCCTCATCATTTGTTCTGAGACCGCTGACTCTCGCAGCTCCTCCTGCATCATCTTCTCCTGATCCTCCTGCACCTTTTGAGTATCTAGCAGCACCAGAGCAGACAGTGGATGACACTGACATTTGACTTTATTTTCATTTCTTTACCTTTGCATTTTATTTTGGACTTGTATACTCAGAAAGGACTTTTTTCTGAGTTTATTTTCATTTTAATGTCTCGAGTTGTATTCATTGCTTCATCTTTTATTTACTCGAGTTGTTTTTGTTTTTATTGATCTTCACTGAACCCCCTCGTGTATGCGTGCAGATGGTCTTGTCAGTATGGGAACTGAGAACAAGTCATGGACACGGCCAAGATGCTTCGGCTCTTGCCCGTGTGTGCTTCACAACCCATTGGAACAACACACCCAAGGATTAAGCTCCATCAAATGCAACACTAAGAGTCAGGGGAGTATTGTTTTGATTGCTTCTCCCACATATATTCTAGTTTGATATATTATGAGTGAGAATGCATGTGTACATTGGGGACAATGTACAACTTAAGTGTGTATGTGTGTGGGGGGGGAGGGAAGTTTCATAATGCACATCTCCTTTATATTAGTTTTGATTGATATACATGCTCACATAGACAATGGTGGTTCACCTTAGTTGCAATGATTGTATTCTTGAGTTTAGGAGAATTATTAACATTGAATGTTCTCATGCTCTAGTTCTTGCTTGAATTTCTAGGAATTTTTACCTGGTTGACACTTGTTGCACTACTCACTCTTTAAACTCTTTTGCAAACTCAAGTTTGATGTTAAAGGGACTAGTTATAGTTGTTTCTTTTGTTAACTATTTCAAAAAAAAATGGAAAAAGGAAAAGAAAGAACAAAATATTTTTATTTTTTTAGTTGTGCTTGTTGGGTGGAAAGAGCTACCACCTGTGAAGTATGAAGCTACTCTCATAAGTCGGATACTAGTTATGCCCTAATGAGAGAAAGAGATATATCATAGGATGAGTGAAAGCTACTACTCTGGTAGAAAGAGCTACCACCTCGAAAGTGTGAAAGCCACTTTAGCAGCCGCTTTGGAAAGGGCTACCTTAGAGGATGCGTGAAGCTACTACCTTCTTTTTAAGTTTTTTTTATTTTTTTGTAGATAAATAAGTCCCTTATACTTAGAACTTTGAGGAGTATACCTTGGGTTTACTTGAGTGAGTTTACACACACTTACACGACTTTGGGTTTGTTGTCCTTTTTTATTCAAGTTTTCATCTAGAGCATTGATTTTTCGTATTTAGTGTTGAATTTCCCTTACTTATAGAATGCTCTCTTTGCATGTTTAGGTGAACCTAAGGCCAAGCACTCCCAATATCTCCTTCGTATATACTTCAATGTTTTAATTTTTGAGGACAAGCAAAAGCTTAAGTGTGGGGCAGTTTGATAAGTGCTTGTGTGATAAGAATGCGAAGAAGTCTTTCCTAATGATGAGCATTAGTTTTATCAGGTTTTAGCACTAATATGTGTGCATTTATGTTACTCTCATGCGTATAGGGTTGTGAAGCCGAATGTTAAAGAAAGATGCCAATGTATGTCGTGAACGCACTATTTGGAGGAAATCTCGAGAAGGTTCAAACGTAAAGTCATAAATCGGGTTCAAGATGGAAGAATGTGTGCCAATCTCCTTGTATTCAAGTTAGCATAATGATTTGGAGGGGCACAAATGTAGTCACATTCGAGTATCCCAGCTTGTGCATTGACAGTAAGATCTTCACCAATGAAGCCGTTTATTGAAGAAGCAAGGCAATCTATGATGTAAACGTGTGCCCATTTACGTTACCTCGATGAAAACATGGATTCGGGAGTGTTTCGGGTCGCTACTTTAGTAGGTTCTGTTTACAGCCGGTCAAAAAATTGAAGTTCAGAGAATCCACACGGGCGTGTAGACAATTATCCATGCCCGTGTGGAGAATCCATAGGGGCGTGTGGATGCCCGATTCCAGCCTATTTAAGGCCGATTTTAGCACCAATTTTATGGGCTTTTATCCATTTTTTTCCCAACTTTCAAGAGGGCAGTGGCTAGGGTTTGGAGAGGTATTGGTAATGGATTTAGAAAGGTTCTATGGCTTCGACAACGCACTCCATTTGTAAGAATGTTAGTGGAAGAGCTTTCATCGGCGTCGATCCGGTGAGGTGTATCATAGGCCGGACAAAGAGACCTTTGGCAGTGCCAAGGCTTCTCCACAAGACCATCGTCATGACTATGGAAGGGTTTTTCTATGGATTACTTGCTTTTACATTCGATTTAATTGTTGATTGTAACTAGCTCCATGGAGAGCTAAACCCTCTAGTGAGTACTTGGATTAGTGAACACTCGGATGTATTTGTTTTATTAAACCTTTTATTATCCTTTCATTAATTGATGCTTTAATTGAGTTCCAATCTTGAATGTTTGATTGAATGAATACTCCCTTAGAGTGACACTAAGCTTGAGAGATCTTATTGGTAACCCTTGTGAGTGACTGACACACCATGAGAGTTAGACAAAGCTATTGGAGAGGGTTGAGAGGGTGAGTCGAGAGGTAGCGGAGCGTCCCCTTTCCCCTCCGGTGTGATTTATCCTACCTCCATTTGCTCAAGTTCTTTCCAGTCATAGTAGAGTGAATGGGCTAAGGGATGACCTTCCGCTAGGGCTTAGTTGTAGAGGCAATGGAGTGAAGCGTTGAAGTTATTTTAGCACCTAGGTCTCAATTATGACTAGGGACCTTCCACCAGGACCAAAGGGTTAGGTCTACATCTAGGAAGAGGATTTATCACTTCGAATCCCTAAAACTCATTGCGATTCTATACGAGTGTGAGGTGTTGAAATTGTTCGATTTCTTCTCCGGGACATGTATAGAGTCAGGCATGGTTGACCTTTGATTTGGGACCATGCATTGAAGGATCTCCACGACTCATTAATGCATTAGTTTGGAAGCATAATAGAGGGTTTTGCACTTGAACAGATCATCCTAGGCAGAACAATATCCGAGTACCCCATTTATATCCATTGTCTTACCTCCCCTTTACTTGTGCATCTCTTTCTTGTCACTTTTATTCTTGTTTAAATTACATCTTGTTAACAAAACCATTATTCATCTTTCATTTGGTTAAGAAACAATTTAAGTATTTTTATTCCCTACTCCCTCTGGATATGATACCCACTCACCTAGGATTTATTACTTCGACAGTCGTGCACTTGCGGTTTACATGCATATTCGGTCGTGTCACTGCTAAATAGGGCTGGAATCTGGGATCCACATGGGCGTGTGGAATTTCTACACGCCTATGAGAATCTCCAGGAATTGAATTTCTGTGAGCTATGAACAATAACTGCTACAGTAATTTTACTTCATTGATTTTCTACTGTAAACTGCTATAATACTTTGCCAAAATGCTCTCAAATCCATGCTTTTCACTGAGGCCACATGAACCGGCACACATCCATGCGGTAGATCGCGTTGCGTCTTCAATAAAATCACATTGACAAAAATCTTGCTAGCATTGCACAAGTCGAAACACATGAGTGTGACAGCCTTTGTGCCCTTCCAATTTGTATGTACGCTCGAGCACAATAAAGATTGGCACACACTCACAACTCTTTGAGCACAACTTGTGTCTTTGTGGTAAGTGCTTGAGTAAACATGTTTTAGATGTGTTTTACATGTATTGAGCATCAATTTATATATGGTTTATGTCTCATATCGTGTATTGGGTATTCTTTTGTCAAACTAGGTTGTGGATGCCTTGAAGAATGAAAAGAAAGCAAGGATAGGCTATAAAGATGCAAGGTTGGAAGTTTTTGTGCAAATCAAAGACCAAGACACATGAAGAGTTCACGAACGTGGAGATGTGTGCCAACTTCCAAGCAAATTCAAGTCAATTCACTAGTTGGAAGAGGCACAAAGGTAGTCACATCTTCATGTTCTTTTCTCTTTGTAAAGATTGCAAGACCTTTCATTGACGTTTCAATGAAGAAAAGTCTTATAGCCTACCTCATGGACGTGTGCCCGACCATGTCGCCTCAAAAGAAGAATGTTTGGACCGTATTTATGAAGATTATTTGTAGGAAAGTACTGTAGGAAATAATGTAGTAATTTCACTGCAGTAGTACTATAGCAAAGTTAATGTTCACGCAACAGCGTGTAAATTACTGCAGCCCTACACGGGCGCGTGGAAAATCCGCGTGGGCGCGTGGGCACGTGGGCATGTGGGCGCTCATGATCAGACACGGTGTGGGCTTATAAATAGCAGTTTTGCCCTATTCTTTGATATCTTTTATACGACTCTTGAGGGGTGAGATGGCTAGGGTTTGGAGAGGAGGTCTTTGCCGATTTGGAGGGTGTTCTTCACCAACTTTGATAGTTTCCTTCACCGTCATAGCATTTGGGAAGCCACCGGCGACCTAGCTTCGGAGAGGAATCTTTTAAGACGTTGAACTACCCATCAAGGCCAACCATCATGAATTCAAGGGGGTTTTCTCTATGGCTTTTTTTGCTTTTTTTCATTGTATTGATCATTGTTTTGTAACTTGACCCATGGAGGGTTAAACCCTAGTAGGTACTTGGGTATGTGAACCCTAAGATCTATTCTTTTGTATTGATTTGCTTTATGTTTCTAGTTAATCCAAGTTGATTTGAGTTTTAACCTTGTGATTTCATTCATTTCATGTGTTACTGATCGTTTGTGATTAATCTACATTGCATGATTTGTTACTTTGGTGTGAGAGGTCTCCATTAGAGTTAGAATTTCAAGGTTAAAGAGGGTTGAGAGGGTGAGTCATGAGATAGTGGAGCGTCCCCTTTCCCTTCCGATTGAGTGTTTCCTATCTCCGTATTCCCTAGACTCTATGTAACCATATTTGGTGTGAGGTGTAAGATTGAGAGATTTCTCCGCCTGGACCTTGTAGGGGTTAGGGATCCTTCACCGGGAATTAGGGTTGGATCTATCTTTAGGAATCGGTTTCACTCTTTGGTATCCCTAAAGCTTATTGCGATCATATGGGGTGTGAGGTGTTGAGATTAAGCGATTTCTCCACCAAGATCTTGTAGGGGACTAGTACCGGTTGCTTGGAGACAAGGAGCGGCTGTTTTGGGATTACCTCGAATCATTATACTTGGTTTACAAGCATTTAGCAAGTCTTGAACTTCATGTTAGATCCTAGGTGGAACATTGCCCGAGTACCTCATCTTTACTGATCAAGATTCTCCCTCCATTTTATCATTGCATATTCATCTCCGGTATTCATTTCTTCGCACATTAGATCACCATACCTTTCCATTTATCATTAGGCTAGAAAGCAGAGAAGAAGTTAGTACTAGTAGCCCTATTCCCTGTTGATTTGACTGCCCGACTCACCATGCATTTTATTACTTAGAAACCAGTACACTTGCAGTACACACACACATATTCAGATGTGTCACTTCATGTTTGCTTACTTCAAGATTTCATCAACAAAATGCATCCATGATCTACTTTTGGTTTATTTCTTCCATAGTTGTTTCCACAACCCTTCATGCACAAAAGAACACAAATACACATGCATAAGCGATAAAATCTGAGAAAAGTAATGTTCAATACAAGAAAAGAATACTTCATATTGCTAATAAACAAGCACTTATCACCCTCTCTATCTCGGTACTTGGACCCTGAGCGGTACTTACATTGATGGTCTTACAATTGCGAAGGAAGATGGCCTTAAGTTGCTCCCTTGGATTTTCTTAGGTTTTGCTCGGGAGGTTTCCTTGAGGTCTTTCTGTACTACCTCTTTTCAACTGTCCAACCTGGTTCTCTAAGTTCTTAATTGATGCTTGGATGTTTCTTAATGTAACACCCATCTTATCCATCCTTGCATCATTATTTGTCATATACTTCTCCAAAATATCTCTTGTAGAGAACTTTCTCTCAAATTGTGGCTGATGTAACTAATACCGGTAAATCTATTATTGAGGAGGCCTCTGCTATTGTCCTTAACTCCAAGAGAAGCTTGGATGACTCTTCCATCCCTGGTTATAAGTACTGCTATATAGGTTATTCTTGTTTCTTTGACCTCCTCCAATGTAATCAACCTGTTCTACAGGAGCTATTGCTGAACTCACTATCGGGCACTTAGTTTCCCCATGTCCTCCTCCACAAGTTTCAAAAAACATAACAACCCAGGAGTTTAAGCTGACAGCCTAATGGTGGCTCACAAGTAAATCCAACTTTCATGTGAGCGCAACCACTTTTGCTGCTAAAGTGATATCTGCGTCTATCTCATGTAACCCGACCACCTTTGCTTATCTTCCACTTGAACTCCAGCATGACTCATTATAAGCCATGTTCTCGAACAACTGTTTTGTCTCTTTAGGGTACTTGTTACTTAATGATCCTCCTACTGCGGTGTCAATGATCTGTCTTGTTTAGCAGTTCAATCCATTGTACAAAATCTGCAATCTCATCCATGAACTAAACCCATGATGTGGGTATTGCCTAAGAAGGTCCTTGAATCATTCATGTGCCTCGAATAGTATTTTAGACTCTCTTTTCTATAATGTTGTGATCTCCTATCTGATCTTTGCTGCTTTACTAGGTGGCAAATAACATCGCAAAGAATTTTTCCACCATGTTATTCCATGTCTTGATCAACCCAGGTGCTAAAGACGTAAGCCACCTATATGTCAAACCCCTTAAACTGAATGGAAAGAGTCGCAGTCTGATCACATCATCTGTAACTGTACTCATCTTAAACATCAAATAGATCTATAGAAACTTTGAGAGATGGGCATTTGGGTCTTCATCTGCTAGGCCGTCAAATTGATAAGAATTCTGAATCATCCCAATAGTGTTAGTGTTGATTTCGAAGTTGTAAGCTGCCACTGCTGGGGCTTGCACATTGAACACTTCTACTATAAACTATGGCCTCTCATACTCTGAAAGTGATCTTCTTAATTCATCCATGGTAGCAAATTCTGCGCTGTCACTATCTCTTCCTACTTCTACAACTAGCCTCTTCGGGAACCTTCTCAACAATGTTAAGAGGTTCTCTCTAGTTCGCTATCTCCTTCTACTAGAACTGTTGGATTAGCTCTAGTCATAAATAGCCACCTGCAGAAAAGAGTAGAGGCCATAAGTTATAAACATTCTACAAGTATAAATTAAAATACAAGAAGAATAAATGGTTAAAACACTAAACTACAAGTTCTCCTAGAATCTCTCGACTAAGTGTTCCTCTACAATGGTGCTAAGACAGACTTCTAGGGTGTGTGAAAATATGCAAATATAAATATCTGAATATGCAAAGAATATTACAAGTGTACGGGTCCTCAAGTAATACCTTTGTGAGTGAGCATGAGGGTCGTATTTTCCCAAGAATAGTGAGAGTCTCCTATTACTTCATTTTCACTTAATCAATAGCATAAACATTTAAGTTCTTTCTTTAATCTACTTTTATAATATATTACACAATACAATTGGAGAATCATTAAGCACAATTAGAAAGAGTTTAGATGGTTTTATGATAGTTATCTTGATTATTACTTATGATAAGCGTTGAATATGAAAATCGTGTTCTAGAATTGGACTGGGGAATTCAAAGGCCTACTAGTCTCAATCTCTTGGCAACTAGCTCTAAATCACTGGGAACTAAAGATGGAATCTCTTCTACCCTCACCTCCTATGTTTACATTAAGTTCAAAAACTCCACTAGAAGAGACAAATCCATCCCTAAGCCTAAAAGGCAATCGATCCCTGATCTAAAGATCTAGTAATACCTAAAATCTTAGTATATACATAGATCTAACATAGCATATATGGGTCTCCTAATTTGGGGGCATATCTTCCTCATCCACATTAACAAGAATATCATTTAAGAACATATGAAATGATTCACAAAAGACTAGAAATATTTATTAAATTATCAATCAAGATTCATAAATAATAATCGAGGAACCTACACATACAATTCCCCTCAAATTAGGTTCTTATGGAACATAGAGTAATAAATTAAAAACAAGAAGGAATTATAAGAACAAAGAATAGATAAGCGTTCGAAGAATTCCTAAACTAACTGCCAACAATAGGTCCACCAAAGTTCAAGGTGAGAGGATCCCAAGATTGACAAGATGATGGTGAATGCCTTTACGCTCCCTCCTCTAACAATGATCATTGGATTATCCTTGAGAAACTTATCTCCAGTTGCTCAAATCTCCAGAACTTCAGTTGTCCTATCTTATTCGGTTAAAAAATCTCCTCTTGATAAAAAAACCCTAGGGTTTATATAGAATCAAGCCCGAAACGGCCTCAACATGGGCGTTGTTATGCCCGTGGTGAGTAAGTTGTTGCTTGGGCTCCCATCACATCCTAGCACAGCACTCTGGGTATTATGTGGTAAGATCACGAGCATGATGGCTTTTCACAACTGCAGTTGTGAGGCCGTTGTAGCTTCTAAGTTGCTTCTAATGGTTCCATGCTACCACGGCTTAATAATGACAATGTTGGGCATGGACGATGACCATGGTGAGATGCCACCATGGCCATTATGAGCCATAGTGAGGCTCCGATTCAGCAACTTTGCCTATGTTGCTTCATAACGCCCCTGTATTCACTTCTTTTTCAATAAAATAGAAATAAAGATCGTGGTGAACAAAAGAATAAAATTTCATACTAATTAGGTGCTAAACATGTCAGAACTCATGCTGAGTGCAGTGTAAATAATATGAAAAATATGAACTGTTTTGCACTTATCACCAATCCAAGGAGATCTTTGAGTCCTATTAAGAAGATTGTGGAAGAAAGAAGGAGTCATGATTTCTTATGTTGTTGTACCTTATTTTCTCTTTCAGTTGTTTCCGTGGTGAACAAAAGAATGAAATTTCAGACTAATTAGGTTCTAAACATGTTAGAATTCATGCTGATTGCAATGTAAATGATATGAAAAACTCAAACTATTTTGCACTTATCACCAATCCAAGGAGTTCTTTGAGTCCAATTGAGGAGTTGTGGAAGAAAGAGAGAGTCATGATTTCTTATGTTTTTGTGCCTTTTTTTCTCTTTCAAAGTTTGAACTCATGAGGGCCAAACAGTTTTACAGTGCCCCAGGCTATGAACCTTGTTGCTTAGTGTATTTTGACTTACTCGTTTATTAATGATTATGGAGTTTCATTGTGTTCTTATGTAAAATCTTGTGTTTGTATAACTTGATGTGCTTGATTTGCGTAATTGTAATTGTGAAACTTGACGTGTGTTGATTGTCTTAGTCGTATTCATCCTGTGTGAATGAAAACTCAACGTGTGAGAAACCAGTATTCATAATTAAAAAACTTGACATAGAGAAAATCTATAACAGATACAACATTGCTTTTGAGCACACATAAGAACCTTGAAATATACCTAATAATTTTTGGAAGCAAGTTAGTTCAATAATGCATTTGGGAATTAGTCTGAGGCATTACTTCTCATTGTTAGTAAATCTTATTTGTCTTCACCTACCTTTCATCCTTCTTATTCCGATTCAGTTTAGTTAGTTAAAGCTATTGAGATTAGTTGAAAAACTAGTACTAGAAGTCCAAGTCCCTATGGTTCGACAATCCTACCCCTCACGGGGTACTACTTTATTACTTATTACAATATGTGCACTTACAGAGAATAGTCATCAAATTGCGACAAGAGTCTCCCCACAAGGAGGTATGAAAAGCACAGACATATATGGTGGTGCATCAATACGATGGCTTAACGACACCATAGAAATTTACCATGTGGAATGGTCTAACACACGAGCTAATTAGGCCCTGCCATGTGCGTCTAAAATAATATATCAATGGCCATAGCCCTACAATGATAAAATTCTCCTCTGCTTTACAATAGTAGAAGGGTGGAGAATAAGACTCCACCCTAGGAGAGCTGGTGAATAGTGGGTGAACATTAGTGATACAATATTTTCTCTTGTATAATACTATGGCATAAAGTATTTGATTTTATACCACTCACCCACCATTTATGGTCACTTCCAATAGGCTTTAAATTTAAAAACTTAATATCAACTAACATATATTGAATATATTGAATCATTACTTAAAAAAGATTTCTCTTGTATCCATGACTAGATGAGGATGAATTTGAGTTGGAGATGGGTTAAAATTTTAAAACTTTTGATTTGATTGGTGGATAATAATAGATTTGAATATTTTTATTAAATAAAAAAAAGCATATTATTGAAATATTTATTATGTAAACTAGTTATGGAATTATAAATATTTTGAATAAAACAATTTTTTAAAGAAAAATAAATTCATAATAATTATTGTCTATTTATTTTTAAAATATAATTTTTTTTAAAATAAAATGTGAATAATATATGGTTTAATGAATAAAATTGTTACAAGTTATAAAATCTCACAAACTTTTGTAAAACTTATAATTATGGAAAATAGAATGTGTAAGGTTGAATGGTTAAGCATGTTTAAAATATTTGACTTCTATAGAGGAGAATGAGAGTTCAATTTTGTCTTATGATTAATATGTAAATAGGATGTGTATTGTTGTTTATCCATATTTAAATAAAGTGGAAATTGCTAAAAACATCCCCAAAGTTTGCAATATGCACAGATTCTCCCCCTAAATTTGAATATCCATAAAAACCAGTTCCTTTTGAATACAATGCTTTTTTAAACCCCCCAAGCATCTAATAGTGATTGATATAGTTAATTTGAAATTTTTTTGACGAAATTGTCCCTTATGTGGGAAGTTGTGGCAAGTGTAACAGTGTTTAACTATAATGCCTTTGCGTGCAATGAGTTTCTATTTAAAACATGAGGCTTCTATTTAAAATATGAGGTTTCCATTTAAAATATGAGGTTCTGTTTAAACAATAAGTTTTCTGTTTAAGAAATGAGTACATGCATTACTCTTCATGCTAACCTAAATTCTTTTCTTTGTAGTTATAAGTTTGTTTGTAGTTATAATGTAATCATGCTAACCTAAATTTTTCCCACAAACTTATTAAATTTTTAATGTAAATATCGTTATCTCCATATAATAAAGGACGATCGTCTTTATGCTTCATATTCTTTGTTTAACTATAGATATTTCTGTTTAATATATTGCGTTTACATTTAAAAAAGTGCTTAAATATTGTTGTTTCTATTTAAATATGTACAAGTGGGTTTTTATACACATGATTAATTTGTCACGTAAATATTGTTTTTTCTGTTTAAATATCAATGTTTCTGTTTAAAAAATGAGTTTTCTGTTTAACAAAATGAGATTTCTGTTTAAGAAATGAGTTTTCTGTTAAAAAAATGAGATTTCTATTTAAAAAAATGAGCTCTCTGTTTAAGAAATGAGTTTTCTGTTTAAGAAATGAACTCTCTATTTAAGAAATGATTTCTTTATTTAAGAAATGGATACATGTAAAAAGAAATGCAAAAAGAATGAAAGAATGCATGCAAAAAATTTAAGGGCAATGATGGAATTTCATAATGCAGGGGACAAAAAGGAAGTGAAACAATAAAGGAAGGGTTGTCTGAGGTATTCAAAACTCACAGGTGCTGTTTGGGAAGTTTTGAAATTCTTGAAGGGGTAAACAGTAATTTTCCCTTAAATAAAAGCATGTGACTAACAAAGAAAAAAATATAATCAACATCCAAAATTACTTTTATTTTCAAAATATTATTACTATTTTTTTCTCCTCTCTTAAAAAAAAAGAAAGAAAAAGAGACAAAGAGACAAAGAACCACAATTGGCTGGCCAAGCACTTTATGGCCTTTTAAAAAAAGTCCGAATAACAAGAAATGCTAATGTTACTAAAGAAACGTTAATTACTCAACCAAAAAAGTTATCAAGGATATTTTAAAATTTTTTTAAAATATTATTTCTTTTGCTTTAATTTAAAAAAAAACATACTTGAGTTTTAACGGAAATCGGGGTTGTAACTAACACAAGCCAGCACTAACGTATGGTTTGAATTTCGTTCATCTATTACTTTTTGGTTAAAATGCAAGTTGAAATTAAAAGCACCATTTGGCCCGTACTATTTTTTAATAAACCTTTATCTAATCTACACTTAATTCATAAACATGATCTTGGTTAGTCAAACTTCATTAACACAAATCTTTAAAATTATATTAAAGTCAAAACTACAACCTCATCATCATTATTATTATATTATTATTTATATAAATCTATGTTATTGAGTCACTTTTAGGATTTAATAAAATCCTAGCACCAAAAAGAGTAATGCTATATGCGACGACATCTTTCACAAATTGAAAAGTAATGAAGTTTCACCGCGGAGGACCATACCCCGGCATCGCATTCATAGTTCTTCCTAGAAACTTCCACGCCGTCATTGAAACTGCAACCCTTGATCCTGCACTGAGATCGGAGATCTTGGCCCATCAAAAAGCCTTGTTGGTGAGGATTTTATCAAGCACCGGCCGTGATCCGCCACGATGCTAAACAGCGTCAGAAGTTCCAAGCAGTTCAGTTGCTCGCTCCATAAGCAACTAGACAACGATGGCGTTGGCACCTCAAGCACCCACTAGGCCATCAAGGATCTCATTGCCCAGGTCTATTATGATCTCCATTGTTTTTCTCTTCGAATCTATCTCTATTTTGATGTGTTTGATTTGATTAGGATTTTTTTTGGAAGTAGATTAAGGAGATGGTGTTGAGGACAACTGACAAGGTCCCCTTGCGTATATCCCGCAAATGCACGGGTTTGTCGAAGTAATAATCCTGGATGAGCGGGTATCGAATCCACATGGAGTAGGGAATAAAAACACTTAATCCGCTTCTTAGCTATGTGAAAGATCAATAGTGATAAGTGTGACAATGATTCAATTCTCAAAAGTAAAAACAACAAGTAAGAGAGCACGAGTAAAGGAGGATGTAAGGCAATCGATAAAGATGCGGTACTCGGATAATGCTCCGCCTAGGACAATTGTTTCAAGTGCAAGAACCCTCTATTATGCTTCCTAATCAATGCAATGGTGAGTCATGGAAATCCTTAAATATATAGTCCCAAATCTAAGGTCAACTATGCCTAACTCTATACATATCCCGGAGGAGAGATTAGATAATCTCTCAACCTCGCACTCGAATAGAGTTGCAATGAGCTCTAGGGATTCCAAGTGACAAATCTCTTCCTAATTATAGACCTAACCCTTAATTCCATGTGGAAGGTCCCTAACCACAATTAAGCCCTAGATACTAAGATCACCTCAACACTTCACTCCGTTGCACGCGCAACTAAGCCCCAGTGGAGGGTCATTCCTTAGACCATTCACCCTATTATGGCCGCAAAGAACTTGAGGAACGGAGGTAAAATCTATCACGTCGAAGGGGAAAGAGAACGCTCCTGTACCTCTCGACTCACCCTCTCAACCCTATCCAACCTAGCTTTGTCTAACGCTCGTGGTGTGTCACTCACTCACAAGGTTACCAACAAGAAATCTCAACCCTAGTGTCACTCTATGGGAAATGTTCATACAATCAAGCATTCAAGGTTGGAACTCACAACAAACATCAATTTATTGAAAGCATAATAAAGAGATTCAATGAAACAAATACATCCTAGGGTTCACAAATACCCAAGTACCCACTAGGGGTTTAGCTCTCCATAGAGCTAAGTACAATCAAAGAAATAGAATGTAAAAGCAATGAATCCATAGAGAAACCCCCTCGATAGTCGTGTCGATGGTCTTGTGGAAAGTCCTCTACTCGTAGTCCAAGGATTCCCTCGTCCGGTATAGGATACGCCTCGATGAAAGCTCCCCTACCAACCTTCTTTCTAAGGAATGACGATGTCGGAGCCGTAGAACCTCTCCAAAACCTTAGCCAATACCTCTCAAAACCCTAGCCGAAACCCTCTCTCAAGTTGGAGAAAAGATGGAGAAAAGAATACTGAAATCGGGGCTGAATCGGCTTCAAATAGGGATGGAATCGGGCGACCACACGGGCCTGTGGATTTTTCACACACCCATGTGGAATTTCCACACGCCCATGTGGAATTTCCACACGCCCGTGTGGATTCTCTGAATTCTTGTTTTCTCGGCCGGCTATGAACAGTGCTGCTACAGTGCTTTTCTACAATAATATAAAAACACACATGTTAGTGTAAAAACCCGAGAAAAGTAATACTCAACATAAGGAAAGAATGCTTCGCATTCATATCACACAAGCACTTATCAACAACGGTGCGTACCGTTAGTGCATGCCGTGTGCAAAGGCAAGGACGAGAGGGAAGGGGTTATGAGAAGTTAGAGGTAACATAGTCAAGATCGGAGAGATACATGTGCATGTATCTCCGAACTAGGGAGAGCTTGACTTCGACACCACATGTGTATGTTGGTTTGGAGGTCAAGGTCGATAGGAAGAATGGAGAATTTGTTAGCTCAGAGGAGTAAGAGAATGGGATTAAAAGCTTGATGGAAGGAGAAGAAGGAAGGCGAGACAGAGGGCTGAAGAGATGGAGGTGTCTAGCATAAACGTTGTAGAAGAAGGAGGTTCTTATGGTTCTTTGGAACTCCTTGTTTACCAGATTATTAAGAACATTGCAACATTATTGGTAACTAAAAGAGGAGTTATTTAGTCATATAATGTAACAAATGCAAAGTACCTACTTTTCATGTGTCTGGTAAATTTATCTTCATCCAGTTTCTTCTAAATGATCCTCTAATATGAACAACTATTTATATTATTATCATGTTTGATTGAAAATTTATGGTATTTTTGTCTTCGGTATTCTCCTAAACTAATTTCAAGCATTAAGATATATCATCATAAAAGCTTATCCTTTTACATGAATTAAGGAGATAAATTTTGTTGTTCATCTTCTCCCATACTAAATACACTACATAAATGAGTTCATACCAAGTACTAAATCAAAACCTTTATGGAAAGCTGGTAACAGAATAATTTACTTCTTACCTTCCTGTTACCAATTTGTATCATTTTTATTCAAACCAAATTTGTATCATTATCATGATACTCAAACCAAATGAGTGATCCAGTTGATACATTGCCTTTAACATTTTTATTCTGTAAATTGCTGTTTAAATAGGAAAATGGCTATAGTTCCAGCAAAACACAAACCCAATATATATTAACTGTTTGAATGTAAAAATAGTTGCAGTTTCCAAATATATATGAGCTGTTTAAATGTAAAAATGACTGCAGTTTCACCATAACACAAACCTAATATGTATGAGATATTTGCAGAACATAAACCCAATATTTATGAGATGTTTGAATGGAAAAATGGTTGCAGTTTCAGTAGAACATAAACCCAATATGTATAAGATGTTTACATAACATAAACCCAATATGTATAAGATGTTTACAGAACACAAACCCAATATTTATGAGATGTTTGAATAGAAAAATGGCTGCAGTTTCAGCAGAACACAAACCTAGTATATATGAGCTGTCTGAATGTAAAAATGGCTGCAATTCTAATAGAACACAAACCCAATACATAAGAGTTGTTTGAATGAAAAAATGGATGTAGTTTCAACAGAACACAAACCCAATATATATTGATGCATCATAAGCATGAAGATTTTGATACAATAGATTTCAGCAGAACACAAACCCAATATATATGAACTTTTTTAATTACCAATCAAACACAAGTACTAAAATACTAAAATAATGAAAGATAAACAAATAGAGCAAACTAAGAATTAAAGGCAACAACAATAAGCTAACATTTGATCAATATATGCGCTGTGGTGATCCCCAAAGTGATGGTGGTGTTGATGATGCCCCATCTCCGTAAACCCTAAACAACAAATTAGAACCAAAGATTAATCCAAATTATTTTTATTTTAACTAAAGAAACATATAGATGAACAAATATTTTTTCCTAATACCAAAAGTAGATTTACCTTAATCATATAATTGCATGTGTGACAATGTCTATTCATTACTTTAGATTGTGAAACCCAAAGAAGAACCATGTTGTTGTACTCTATCAATTACCTTAAGAAATAAGTGGTAACTTTCATTATGTCGGGTGGATTTAGAAGTTATATATGTGTTATGAAAATTTGATTGAAAAATAAAGTAATTGACCTTTCTAGTTACCATTGAAGAGGTGTTAACGTCAGAATTTTGTAAAACACATTAATCAACATGGATATTTGACAAATTCCCAAGTGAGTGGGGTATCGTATCCACAGGGAGTAGGGAATAAAAATACTTAAGTTGCTACTTAACTAAGTGAAAATGAACAATGATTATGTTGATAAAGTATGATGTAAACAAGAATAAAAGAACAAGAAAGAGAAGCACAAATAAGTGAGAGGAAAGGCAATCGATATAAAGTAGGGTACTCAGATACTATTCTACCTAGGATAATCGTTTCAAGTGCAAAACCAACTATTATGCTTCGTAACTAATGCATTAATGAGTCATGGAGATCGTACAATACAAGGCCCCAAATCTAAGGTCAACCGTGACTAACTCTATACTATGCCCCGGCGGAGAAATCGAACAATCTCAACACCTCACACTATATAAAGTTGTATGGGGTTCTAGGGATTCCAAGTGATAAACCCTATTCCTATGTGTAGACCTAACCCTTTGGTCCAGGTGAAAGACCCCTAGTTACAATTAAGCCCCAGATACTAGAGTTCACTTCAACGGTTCACTCGGTCGCTCGCATAACTAAGCCCCAGCGGAGTTCATCCTCTAGCACTTCACTCTATTATGACCGCAAAGAACTCGAGGAAATGGAGGTAGGATAAATCACACCGAAGGGGAAAGGGATGCTCCACTACTTCTCGACTCACTCTCTCAATCCTCTCCAATCTAGCTTTGTCTAACTTTATTATGTGTCACTCAATCACAAGGGTTACCAGGGTGAACTCTCAACCTTAGTGTCACTCTAAAGGATTATTCAAACAATCAAGCATTCAAGATTGCAACTCAATTAAAACATCAATTAAGGAAAGCATAATAAAAGGTTTAATGAAACAAATACATCCTAGGGTTCACCAATCCAAGTACCCACTAGGGGTTTAGCTCTCTATGGAGCAAGATACAATCAATCATAAAATCAAAATTTAAAACAAATAGTTCATAGGAAGACCACCTCCATAGTCATGTCGATGGTCTTGTCGAGTGGCCACGCCTTCTTCAAAGGTCCCCTTGTCAAGCCTAGGGCACACCTCACCGGATCGGTGCCAACAAAAGCTCTCCTAATAGCTATCTTCCAAGAGAATCATGGTGTCCAAGGTGTAGAACTCCTCCAAAAGCCTTGCCAATACCTCTCTAAATCCTAGCCGCAAGCTTCTCCAAAGTTGGAGAAAAGATCAAAAGAAGGATACTGAAATCGGGCTGAATCGCGGCTTAAAAAAGCTGGAATCGGTCATCCACACGGGCGTGGGGAATTTCCACACGCCCGTGTGGATTCTCTGGAAATAACAATTTAAGCTGGCAGTAAACAGTACTACTACAGTAAATTGCTACAATGTTTTGCTACATTGGCCTGCTACAGCACTGGCTAGAACACTCCCGAATAGATGTTTTTCATCGAGGTAACATAAACGGGCACAAGTTTATGCCGTAGATCGCTTTGCTTCTTCAATAAACGGCCTTATTGGTGAAGATCTTGCTATTAATGCACAAATCGGGATACTCGAATGTGACTGCCTCTGTGGCCCTCACATCATTGTACTCACTTGAATACCTGGAGGTTGGCACACATTTTTATATCTTGAGCCCGACTTGTGTTTTCGCGTTTGTTCCTTCCCAAGATTTCATCAAATAGTGTATTCATGATTTACATTGGCTTCTTTTCTCAATATTTAGCTTTGCAACTCTACATGCGCAAAAGAACACAAATACACATGTATTAGTGCTTAAACATGATAAAAGTAATTCTCATCATAAGGAAAGAACACTTCGCATTCTTATCGCACCAGCACTTATCAAACTCTCCCACATTTAAGCTTTTGCTTATCCTTAAGCAAAGAAATAAAACAATGAAGCATAGAAGAAGGAAAGATTGAAAGTGCTCAGCCTTAGGTTCACCAAAGCATGCAAGGAGAGCATTCTACAAGTAAGGGAAATTTCAACACTAAATACAAAAAATCAATGCTCTAGCTAAAAACTTGAATCAAAAAGGACAACAACCCGAAATCATTAAGTGTGTGTAAACTCACTCAATTCAACCCAAAGTATACTCCACGAAGTTCTAAGTAAAAGGGACTTATTTATCTACAAAACATAACAAAACAACATGATTGTAGTAGCTTCACACATCCTCTAAGGTAGCCCTTTCCAAAGCGGCCGCTAAGGTGGCTTTCACACTTTCGAGGTGGTAGCTCTTTCGACCAGGGTGGTAGCTTTCACTCATCCCATGAGATAGCTCTTTCTCTCATTAGGACATAATTAGTATCTGATTTATGAGAGTAGCTTCATACTTCATAGGTGGTAGCTATTTCCACCCAGAATGCACAACTAAATGATATATCTATTTTTTTCAGCAAAATAAAACAAGAAACAATACTAATTAGTCCCTTAAACAACGAACTTGAGTTTCCAAAAGAGTTTCAAGAGTGAATGGTGCAACAAGTATCAATCGGGCAAAAATTCCTACAAATTCAAGTAAAAACTAGAGCATGAGAACATTCAATGTTAAAACATCTTCTAAACTCAAGAATACAAAGATTGCAACTAAGATGTGAGCATGTATGTCAATCAAAACTTGTGTAAAAGACATGTGCAACATGAACTCCCCTCACACTTAAGATGTACATCGCCCTCAATGTACCATGCAAGCACAATAGAAAATAAATCAATCAAGTATATATATGGGAGTGTCAATTGAAACAATACTCCCCTGATTCCTAGTGTTGCGTTTGTTAGAGCTAAATCTTTGGGAGTAAAGTTCCAACGGGGTGTGAAGCACACATGGCCCACATTGGCCGTGTTCATGACTAGTTCTCAATTCCCATACTAACAATACCATCTACACGCATACACAATAGGGTTCAGTGAAGCTCAATAAAAACAAAAATAGCCCGAGTATATAAAAGATATAGAAATAAAATACAACTCAAACAAAAAATAAAAGATAAACTCAGAAGGAGGATCCTTTCTGAGTGTACAAGTCCAAAATGAAATGCAAAAGTAAAGAAAAGAAAGATGAGTTAAGTGTCGGTGTCATCCAGTGTCGGCTCTGCTACAGCTGCTGTCTGTACCAGGTCGAATAGTGTCGTGGAGATAGAGATGGTGATGCTGGCGGGGTCTGAGGGGTTCTCGCTCTACTAATGAGAGGTGAAGATGTGTCTCGCTCTAAGAACTGTAGTATGGTGTCAAGACGCGCCATCGTCCCTGCATACTATGCAATCTGTGTAGCCTGAACCTCAGCGATCTCGGTCCAGATCACACCCATAACACTCTTAAGCCACTCAAAATGATCATGGGCTCGAGAAGAAGTATGAATGTGTACCGGGCGCCAGGGTATCTGCTGTGTTGTAAGGGGTGCCCCAATCTCCATCTGTGTTAATGAAGCTCGGGAACCTGCCTTGAGCCCTCTACTGCGTCTCCCCCGCCCTTAGCGGTCTCTAGGATAGACGTAGCCAGAATGTACGCTCCAGGCCCATATCTGCGCACTAATCCCATTATCCTAATCGTATTAAGTCGAAGAGGGGGGGGAGGAATATCTTTTCCGTACCTCGGATAGCATCCAAAAGGCCCATCCCCTAAGATGAGTCTAGTGATGTAGGGGCCAGCAAATAATACTCCAACTCTCACATACTGGCCTTGTTGCCTCAGGAGGTCTGCCACTACGTGCCCCAGGTGAATCGGCACGTTCTGGGCCATGGAATATAAATAAAGTAAGTCCTGCCGGCTCAAAACACCTGTGTTGTCACCTCAGCCATTCACTAGATCAACTAATGATTGAGTGTAAGTATCTGTAACTCGGCGAGGATAAACAAGAGGCCTTGGACACTCCGGTTCATACTGTCCCGTCTACATAAGGCTCGGTATGCTTGCTGTGGGGTTAGGGTGCTAGGGTAATCCATCGGCAAGTATCCATACTCCTCTGTATATGTGTATGTCTCGTTATACAAGCCCATATGAACTGAAAACTCTGTGGCACTTATGCTTAACTAGCATCCAAACGCTAATACCCTCTAATGTCAATGCGCGGAAAACTAGCTCTTGAATCGTCAATAACCTCCTACAACTCCCCACGGCTAATAGCTCATCTATCTCAGTTGCTAGCTGATCTCCTCGCTACATCTCTCTCAGTGGAGTCAAGTCCATGAAACGAGACTGTCCAAACTTGAGTCTCGATAACTGCTCAAAAGAGTCTGGTACTCGGGATTTCGAGAACTCGGTATGTTCCAACTCAGGTGAAGTCTCCCTAGGATGCTTACCCTCATGCTTCTTCGAACGAGGTGCCATATCTGCAAAAATTAAAGAAGCTCATGAAATAATACTACAGGAATCCACATGGTCATGTGGAAATTCTTCAAGGCCATGTGGATTCATGGGCGTGAAAACCACACGACTGCTCGTCCAAATTCCAAAAATACACCGAAAATTTCATTTCTAAACTCACTCTAAGCATGCATAGATCATTTTATCATAGGAATGAAACAACATTCATCATTTTTAACCATTAACATCAAGTATAGCAAAGAGAAAAGAGAAAGAAGGTTTACCAATGAGGAAAAGTTGAAAACTTCGAAAATCAGCCGGGAAACTCGTGTAAAACCTTTCTATATCGATGGTAAGAGGTCAGGGAAGTGATTAATGGTGTTCTTTAAAGAGATTTGAAGGTGTAAAAAAAGAAGAAACGCAAAGAGATTTTAAGGAAAACTAGCGTCTCTTGGACTTCTGCGTATCCACAAGGGCGTGTGGAAATCACCCACGCCCATGTGACTCCATTAGAGAGCTCCACAGGGGACGCACACCCCTGTGTACTCTCGGGAAAACACCTTATGCTTATGAGCGCATCCACATGGGCGTGCGGAAATTCCCCATGCCCGTGCACCCGACCCACAAGCACATCTCCACGCCCCTATGGCTCCTCTGTCTAACCGAGAAAATTCTCTAAGTGTTTCCCACACCCGTACTGAAATTCCACATGGCCGTAGAACTTCACAGGGCCAGTTCACAGGGACAAACGTACACCCCTGTGTATTCTCAGGATAGAAAGGGGCTCATCTCCAGAGATTCACACGAGCATGTGGAAATTACCCACACTCGTGCATTTGTTACTGGGTCGGCCACAGGGGCAAGTCTACGTCCCTGTGTCTTCTCGGGAAAAATTCTCAGTCTCTGCAGGATGACACAAGCCCATGCGGAAATTACCCATGGGCTTGTGAAATTCGCAAAGTCATTCACAGGAGCGAGTCCACGCACTGTGCCGTCTCTGGATGAGCTCTGAACGAAAACGCACGCCCGTGCGGAAATTCCACACGGGCGTGTGTTTTCTCTAGACACTTAGAAAACTTCGTCGGCTCTGTAGAAAATTCCTGAACACAAATATACATTCAGAGCCTGTCTAACAATGCAATTTTAAACAGAGAAAATATTAAAAACACGCTCAAACGACTAAGATTCTTAACCACACATGATTAGGCACATGATGACACCATAATATCCACGAGAAAATCACAGCAAATGCATCCAAGAGTCAAGACACCAACACTTAAAGCTTTATTCATGCAAACACTAAACTAAAAGCTAGAAAAATATTAAAGACTTGGGTTGCCTCCCAAGAAGCGTTTGTTTAATGTTACTTAGCATAACGTACCTCTTCTTACCTCACAGGGACTCATGGATGAAGGTTCCCTCTTACCTATGACTTGGAAGCATAATGAAAATAGTCTCTTGAAGGTAGAGGGAGAGTTGTCGAGCTTGGTACCACCTAACAAGGGTTCATCAACCTTGTTCTATTCTTGCACATTCCCAACAACCTTGGTGCATTTCTTGTGGTGTCTCCTAGCCTTTTCATCTTCCAGAGCACCTCCTGTATAATCCCCGAGGTAGATGGCACTTCTTTCTCTAAATCAAGCATCATTACTTCTTCGTTCTCCACCTCTTGGTCTAGCAACCCCTCATACTAGTCCGGATTCAACATTTCCTGCACATATCCATCGATTAGTTCATCGGTAGTGTCAAGAAAATATAAAGTATCATCAAAGTCAAGAGAATGTTGCATGGCTTTAGTGAGACGGTATGTGAGCTTGTCATCTCCAAACCTTAGTGTCAACTCCCCACCGTCCATGTCAATCAATGCCTTAGAGGTGAGCAATAATAGCCTCCCAAGTATCAAGGGAACATCTGTGTCCTCATCGACATCCAACACTACGAAGTCTATAGGAAATATGTACTTGTTCACCTTGACAAGCACGTCTTTCAATGATGCTCCCTCGGATGTCTCACCGTTCGGTCCACCAATTGCAAAGTCATCCGAGTGGGCCTAGGCTCTCCCAAGCCTAGCTTCTGAAAGAAAGAGTATAGCATGATGTTGATACTGGCCCCTGAGTCTGCCAATGCCATCTCTTCACCCAAATTGCCAATGTTGCACGAGATAATGAAGCTTCCTGGGTCTTTCTTCGTGTTTGGAATATTCTTTTGCAAGACCGCCGAGCAAGATGCATCTAGAATCACGGAGCCACTCTCCTCCAATTTCCATTTTATTGGTCAACAAATCTTTCAAGAACTTGGCATACCTAGGCATTTGGGATAATGCCTCAACAAAGGGAATGTTTATATGTAGTTGCTTAAACAAACCCAGAAAATTTTTGTACTGCTCATCCGTTTTGGTCATTCTTCAATCTAGAGGGATAGGGATAAGGGATTATTGGCTTGTAAGGTGAGGGTGCCACCTCTTTCTCCTTGTTCACTCTTTCCTCAACCTCTACGACCTCGGGTGCTACAACACTGGTCTTCTCACTTGGAAACCTACCCTCGACCTCACGACCACTTCTCATAGTGATTGTCTTCACATGTTCTCTTGGATTAGTCTCGGTATTGCTTGGCAAGCTTCCTTGTGGCCTCTCCAATAGAGACTTCGTGATTTAGCCCCACTTGATTTTCTAAATTTTGCAATGAATGTGTGTGGTTATGAAGTGTAGCCTCAACCGATTGGAACCGTGTATCCGATGATTGTACAAATCAAGTCAAGGCTTTCTCCAAATTAGTCATCCGGGTCTCCAAGCCTGAAACTCTATTCTCCATGTTTGGGGCTTGTTGTTGTTGGAAACTCGGTGGTGCCATAGCTTTTTGCTATCCTTGCTTACTCCATGAAAAGTTAGGATGATTCTTCCAACCTTGGTTGTAGGTGTTGCTATAAGGATTACCTTAGTTCCTCATTGCATTACCCACAAAGTCAACTTTCTCCACTAAAGATGCATCACCAAAAGAGATCGGCCACTCAGATAGAGCATGTCCTCCACTGCACCCGGTACAAGTAGTCACGGCCGCCACTCTATTAGAAGTTAAAAGGTCTAACTTCTTACTCAATGATTCCACTTGGGCAGCCAAAGAAGTGACTATATCTATTTCATGGAATTTGATCACCTTTTTCCTTTCTCGCGCGTTCTACTGGTAGCTGTTCATGGCTATATCCTCTACCAACTATCGAGCCTCTTCGGGGGTCTTACTCCCCATTGTACCTCCTGCGGCGGCATCTAGCAATTATCTCGTACTTGGATTCAACCCATTATAGAAAGTTTGAATAATCATCCATTCGAAAAATTTGTGTTGTGGGCACCTCCACAAGAGATCCTTGAAGGCTCCCATGTCTCAAACAATGATTCCAGTTCCATCTGCACAAACGATGATATCTCATTATAAAGCTTGGCCAACTTCCCCGGAGGAAAGTATCTTGCAAGAAAGCTTCAACCATCTCATTCCAAGTCGTGATGGATGATTTTGGCAAGGAATGAAGCCACTGCTTAGCCCTTCCTTTGAGAGAAAAAGGGAAAGCCCTCAATATGATAGCATCATCCGATACACAATTGATCTTCAGCATGTCACAAACTTCCAAGAAGTTCTCTATGTGATTGTTTGGATCCTCATCGGCTAAACCATTGAATTGCCCTGACTACTGAATCATCTAGATGAATGCTGGCTTCAGCTCAAAATTTGGAGCTGTAATGGGGGGTCACACAATGCTAGACTATGTCCCCAATACTAACGGTCTGGCATAATCAGAAAGTGTTCTCTGTTGTTCATTCTGTTCTGCTATGTTGTCAGATCCTTCAACTTCCCCTTCAGCTAGATTCAACGGTTCTTGCACGGGTTCTTTTCCAATTCTTCTGAGTGTACATTCAAGTTCTGGATCACCTTCAATTAATATCGAAGGGTTCCCTCAGGTCATAACCTTGAGCTGCACCAAAATAAAGAAAACAAAATTAGAACAATGATAAAATAATAAGATATGAAATAGAATGAATGAATAGCTAAGATAGCAAAGTGCAAAATATCTCTAAACACCTACTCCCCGGCAACGGTGCTAAAAACTTGACAACACCCCTTGCGTATGATCCGCAAGTGCACAGGTTTGTCGAGTAATAAATTCCCAGGTTAGTGGGGTAGCGAGTAAGGAATAAAAATACTTAAGTCGCTACTTAACCAAGTGAAGATAAATAATGATTGTTGATAAGTGCTTGTGCGATATGAATGCGAAGCATTATTTCCTTATGTTGAGCATTACTTTCCTCGGGTTTTTACACTAATATGTGTGTTTTTATGTTACTTTCGTGCATGTAGGGTTGTGAAACCAATTATGAAAGAAAGAAGCCAATGTGGATCACAATGCACAAATTTTGGATGAAATCTTGCTAAAGTTCAAACGCGAAGATATAAGTCAGGTGCGAGATGCTAGAGTGTGTGCCAACCTTCCCGTATTTGAGTTTACACAACCATTTGGAGGGGCACAAGGGCAGTCACACTCAAGCATTCCGACTTTTGCACATAGAACAAGATCTCCATCATCTTATCCGTCATTGAAGAAGCAAAGCAAACCATTTGTGTTCATAGCCGGCCAAAAATCGCAGAAACAGAGAATCCACAGGGGCGTGTGGAAATTATCCACGGCCGTGTGGAAATTCCGCACGGGCGCGTGTTCCGTACACGCCCGTGGAGTCGCCCGATTTCAGCATTCTTTTCTCCATCTTTTCCCCAACATGTGAGAGGACTTCGGCTAGGGTTTAGAGGGCTATTGGCCAAGGTTTTGGAGAAGTTCTACGGCTCCGACATCGTGATTCCATTAGGAAGAAGGTTGGTAGGGGAGCTTCGATCGAGGCGTATCCTATACCGGACGAAGGAATCTTTGGACGACGAGTAGAAGACTCTCCACAAGACCATCGACACGACCATCGAGGGGGTTTCTTTATGGATTCATTACTTTTACATTCGATTTCTTTGATTGTATTAAGCTCCATGGAGAGCTAAACCCCTAGTGGGTACTTGGATGATTGCAAACCCTAGGATGTATTTGTTTCATTGAACTTCTTTATTATGCTTTCAATAAATTGATGTTTATTGTGAGTTCCAACCTTGAATGCTTGATTGTATGAACATTTCCCCTAGAGTGACACTAGGGTTGAGAGTTCTTGTTGGTAACCTTGTGAGTGAGTGACACACCACTAGCATTAGACAAAGCTAGGTTGGAGAGGGTTGAGAGGGTGAGCCAAGAGGTACAGGAGCGTCCCCTTTCCACTCCGACATGATATATTCTACCTCCGTTCCTCGAGTTCTTTGCGGCCATAATGGAGTGAATGGTCTAAGGGATGAACCTCGGCTGGGGCCTAGTTGCGCGTGCAATGGAGTGAAGTGTTGAGAGGATCTTAGTATCTAGGGCTTAATTGTGGCTAGGGACCTTCCATTTGGACCAAAGGGGTAGGTCTATATTTAGGAAGAGATTTATCACTTGGAATCCCTAGAGCTCATTGCAACTCTATGCGAGTGCGAGGTGTTGAGATTGTTCAATTTCTCCTCCGGGACATGTATAGAGTTAGGCATAGTTGACCTTAGATTTGGGACTATGTATGTAAAGATTTCCACGACTCACCATTGCATTGATTAGGAAGCATAATAGAGAGTTCTTGCACTTGAAGCGATCATCCTAGGTGAAGCATTATCCGAGTTCCCCATTCTTTATCGATTGCCTTACCCTCTTCTTACTTTTGCTCTTTCACTTGTTGTTTTTTTATTGAGAATTGAATCAATTTCACACTTATCACTATTTATATACCACATAGCTAAGAATCAAATTAAGTATTTTTACTCCCTAATCCCTGTGGATTCGACCCCGCTCACCCGGGATTATTACTTCGACAAACCCGTGCACTTGCGGGATATAAGCAAGGGGATCTTGTCAAGTTTTTTTTTGGCGCCGTTGCCGGGGATTTAGGCATTTAGAGATACTTTGCACTTTGTTTTCTTAGCTATTTACCCTTCATTCTATTTCACATCTCTTCTCTATCAACGTTCTTATTTGTTTTTAAAAAAATAAAATAAAATAAAATTATTTCACACTTTCTTATTCTTCCATCATTCTCATTTCTTTTCTTTAGTCATGTTTTACTTTTTCTTGCAAGGATTTTAAATGATGATTGACCCAGTCGTTGCTCTATATTTGGAGGTCGAAGCTCTCAGTAAAAAAGTTGATAGAGTTGTTACTTCACGACAACAAAACATTCCATGTTACAACGCATATCATTCAACTGAAGTGGGCTACCCAAACGTATTATGGGATAATGGTGAACAACATTGGGAGGCACCTCAAGAGGAATGTCAAATGGGTGAGATACTCGGAGAGGATGCATTTCAGTTACAAAGAGTATTAGCTAACTTTATTGAAGCATCCGATGTCTGCGTCCAAAATATGGAGACCACACGAAGATGTCATGAAGCCTCCTATAAAAACCTTGAGCATCAACTAGGAGGGATACTTGACACACTCTCCAGGGAACAACAATTATTTGAGCAAACAAGTCAAGTTCCTTATAGAGAAGATGTGGTAGTGAATGACAATGAAGAAGTGGGGCGGAACGAGTATGATGTTGTCGAGATTGAGAGGATACAAGAAGAACCGTTCACTCAATATGATGATTGTTTGAGTGGACAGTATGTTTGTGAGCAAGAAATGATGCAAGGAGAGTTGGCGAAGATAGATTGTTTTCAAGTTGAAATTGAAGAAGAAGCAACTACTAAAGTAATGGAACACGCATCTCTCTTTGGGATTGATCAATTCATAAATTGCAAGAAAGAGATTTTGGGTTTGGAAGAAGATGTGGGTAGAGATTGAAGCCATCCAATGACCCACCTGTGCTAAGTTTGGACAATTCCCAACCCAAATTGTTTCCTTGGAGGCCAAAGGTAAGATGGTTGGACTCTCCAACAAATATTCCACCCCGGCAAGTAGATTTTTGGTTTAAAGGAAGTAGCTATGCAATATCTAGTCGGGAGGAACACACTCTTTTCAAGCCCCCATAAGGTAAGGAAGAGGTGCGTCAAGCTAAGTGACGTAAAACAAGCGCTTCTTGGGAGGCAAACCAAGCAATTACTGTTTTCCTAATTTTTAGTTTAGTGTTGCATGAATAAGAGCTTGAGTGTTGGTGTTTTGATTCTTATATGCCATTGTTATGCTTTTCTTGTGGACCGTTGGTGTTATCTTGTGCTTTCATGTGTTTTGGTGATGTTTTGGTCGTTTGAGCTATTTCTCATGTTTTTTACTGGTAAAACTTACATATTAGGGTAGGCTCTGAGTGTGTAAACATGTTAAAAAAATTTTCTGCAGAGCCTGCAGAATTTTCTAAGGCATCCAGAGAAAACACACGGGCGTGTGGAATTTCCACACGCCCGTGGATTTGCACTGCGAGCTCATCCAGAGAAGGCAGGGGGTGCGCGGCCGCCCTCGTGAGCGACAATGCGACTATCACACGCCCGTCGGTAATTTTCGCACGGGCGTGTGACTTCTGCAGAGTTGGGCGGTTTATCCCGAGAGCACACGGTGTGGACTCGCCGCTGTGGACGACCTTGTGAACCACACACGGGCGTGGGTAATTTTTGCACGCCTGTGCGAATCTCTGCAGAGGATCTCTCCATCCCAAGAAGACACAGGGGCGTGCGTTTGCCCCTGTGAGTTGGGCCAGTGAATGTGCACGCCCGTGTGGAACTTTCGCACGGGCGTGGGTCTTAGAGAATTTTCTCGATTGCATGGAGAGTCCACAAGGGCGTGCGCCCTCGCCTCGTGGGTCGGGCACAGGCGTGGGTAATTTCCACACGCCCGTGTGGATTTTTCGAGATATGCTAGAACCGCGGGGTTTTTCTTTTAAAAATCTTTTTCGGGTTTCTTCATCTTTTTCACCCTCATACATTTTTGAGAACATATCCTTGCTCTCCCGACCTCTCACCGTCGTTTTAGAGGGTTGTTAATTGAGTTTTTCCGGCCGCTTTTTCTAGTCTTTCATTCTCATTTTTGTCGGTAAGCTTCTCTTTTTCTTTTTCTTTGCCAATCTTCATTTATTTTGCAGCACCAGTGTCATCTTCACTAGCAATGGAAACAGATGTACTAGTTATTGACACCAACACTTGAGGCGTCTTTACCTTCTTTGTTCTTATTTTTCGCATTTTATTTTTTGCATTTTATTTTGGATTTGTATACTCAGAAAGGATTTTCCCTATGAGTTTAGTTGCATTTTGTTGTCTCGAGTTGTATTCATTACTCTATCTTTTGTGTACTCGAGTTGTTTTTGTTTTATTGAGCTTCACTGAACCCTCTCGTGTATGCGTGCAGATGGTCTTGTCATCATGGGAATTGAGACTTTGTCATGGGCACGGCCAAGTTGTTTCGGCACTTGCCCGTGTGAGCTTCACAACCCGTCGGAACATTACGCCCAAGTACTTAGCTCATTCAAACGGCACACTAGGAGTCAGGGTTGTATTGTTTTGATTGCTTTCCCCACATATATTCTTCATTGATATACATTATGAGTGGGCTTGCATGTGTACAATGAGGACAATGTACAACTTAAGTGTGGGGGGGAGTTTCATAGTGCACATATCTTTTTTATTGTTCTTGATTGTTATATGCTCACATAGCAAATGGCGGTTCACCTTAGTTGCAAAGATTGTATTCTTAAGTCTAGGAGAATTGTTAACATTGAATGGCTTCATGCTCTAGTTCTTGCTTGAATTTTTTTAGGAATTTTTTGCCCGATTTACACTTAGTGCACTACTCATTTTTTTAAACTCTTTTTGGAAACTCAAGTTCGATGTTAAAGGGACTAGTTATAGTTGTTTCTTATGTTAAATTAAAAACAAAACGAGAAAAATGAAAAAGAACAAAAATAGTTTTTATTGTTTAGTTATGCTATTGGGTGGAAAGAGCTACCACCTATGAAGGATGAAGCTACTCTCATAAGTCGGATACTAGTTATGCCCTAATGAGAGAAAGAGCTATCTCATGGGATGAGTGAAAGCTACCACCCCGGTAGAAAGAGCTACCACCTCGAAAGTGTGAAAGCCACCTTAGCGGCCGCTTGGGAAAGGGCTACCTTAGAGGATGTGTGAAGCTACTACCATTTTTGAAATGTTCGTTGTTTTCTTGTTGTAGATAAATAAGTCCCTTATACTTAGAGCTTTGAGGAGTATACTTTGGGTTGACTTGAGTGAGTTCACACACTTACACGATTTCGGTTTTGTTGTCCTTTTTTATTCAAGTTTTTAGCTAGAGCATTGATTTTTCGTATTTAGTGTTGAAATTCCCTTTCTTGTAGAATGCTCTCTTTGTATGCTTTGGTGAACCTAAGGCCAAGCACTTCCAATATTTCCTTCATCCATGCGCATAACATTTTAATTTTTGCTTGAGGACAAGCAAAAGCTTAAGTGTGGGGGAGTTTGATAAGTTCTTGTGCGATATGAATACGAAGCATTATTTCCTTATGTTGAGCATTACTTTCCTCGGGTTTTTTACACTAATATGTGTGTTTTTATGTTACTTTCGTGCATGTAGGGTTGTGAAACCAATTATGAAGGAAAGAAGCCAATGTGGATCACAATGCACCGATTTTGGATGAAATCTTGCTAAAGTTCAAATGCGAAGATATAAGTCGGGTGCGAGATGCTAGAGTGTGTGCCAACCTCCCTGTATTTGAGTTTACACAACCATTTGGAGGGGCACAAGGGCAGTCACACTCAAGCATTCCGACTTATGCACATAGAATAAGATCTCCATCCTCTTATCCGTCATTGAAGAAGCAAAGCAAACCATTTGTGTTTACAGCTGACCGAAAATAGCAGAAACAGAGAATCCACACGGGCGTGTGGAAATTATCCACGGCCGTGTGGAAATTCCGCACGGGCGCGTGTTCCGTACACGCCCGTGGAGTCGCCCGATTTCAGCCCTATTTAAAGCCGATTTCAGCCCCGATTTTGGTATTCTTTTCTCCATCTTTTCCCCAACTTGTGAGAGGACTTCGGCTAGGGTTTAGAGGGGTATTGGCCAAGGTTTTGGAGAAGTTCTACGGCTCCAACATCGTGATTCCATTAGGAAGAATGTTGGTAGGGGAGCTTCGATCGAGGCGTATCCTATACTGGACGAAGGAATCTTTGGACGACGAGTAGAGGACTCTCCACAAGACCATCGACATGACCATCGAGGGGGTTTCTTTATGGATTCATTGCTTTTACATTCGATTTCTTTGATTGTACTTAGCTCCATGGAGAGCTAAACCCCTAGTGGGTACTTGGATGATTGTGAACCCTAGGATGTATTCGTTTCATTGAACTTCTTTATTATGCTTTCAATAAATTGATGTTTATTGTGAGTTCCAACCTTGAATGTTTGATTGTATGAACATTTCCCCTAGAGTGACACTAGGGTTGAGAGTTCTTGTTGGTAACCTTGTGAGTGAGTGACACACCACGAGCGCTAGACAAAGCTAGGTTGGAGAGGGTGAGTCGAGAGGTACAGGAGCGTCCCTTTTCCCCTCCAATGTGATAGATTCTACCTCCGTTCCTAGAGTTCTTTGCGGCCATAATAGAGTGAATAGTCTAAGGGATGAACCTCCGCTGGGGCCTAGTTGCGTGTGCAATGGAGTGAAGCGTTGAGGGGATCTTAGTATCTAGGGCTTAATTGTGGTTAGGGACCTTCCGCCTGGACCAAAGGGTTAGGTCTATAATTAGGAAGCGATTTATCACTTGGAATCCCTAGAGCTCATTGTAACTTTATTCGAGTGCGAGGTTGAGAGGTTATTTAATCTCTCCTCCGGGATATGAATAGAGTTAGGCATAGTTGACCTTAGATTTGGGACTATGTATGTAAGGATTTCCACGACTTACCATTGCATTGATTAGGAAGCATAATAGAGAGTTCTTGCACTTGAAGCAATCATCCTAGGTGAAGCATTATCCGAGTACCCCATTCTTTATCGATTGCCTTACCCTCTTCTTACTTTTGCTCTTTCACTTGTTGTTTTTATTGTTGAGAATTGAATCAATTTCACACTTATCACTATTGATATACCACATAGCTAAGAATCAAATTAAGTATTTTCACTCCCTACTCCCTGTGGATTCGACCCCGCTCACCCAGGATTATTACTTCGACAAACCCGTGCACTTGCGGATATAAGCAAGGGGATCTTGTCAATTGTGTTAATAAAATATAATGTAAACAAGAATAAAAGAATAGAAAGAGAAGCACAAATAAGTGAGAGGAAAGGCAATTGATATAAAGTGGGGTACTCAGATACTATTCTACCTAGGATAATCGTTTCAAGTGCAAAACCAACTATTATGCTTCCTAACTAATACATTAATGAGTCATGGAGATCGTACAATACAAGGTCCCAAATCTAAGGTCAACCGTGACCAACTCTATACTATGCCCCGGCGGAGAAATTGAATAATCTCAACACCTCCCACTATATAAAGTTACATAGAGTTCTAGGGATTCCAAGTGATAAACCCTATTCCTCTATGTAGACCTAACCCTTTGGTCCAGGTGAAAGGCCCCTAGTTATAATTAAGCCCCAGATACTAGAGTTCACTTCAACGCTTCACTCTGTCGCTCACGCATCTAAGCCCTAGCGGAGTTCATCCTCTACCGCTTCACTCTATTGTGACCGAAGAACTTGAGAAAATGGAGGTAGGATAAATCACACCAGAGGGGAAAGGGGACGCTCCGCTACCTCTCGACTCACCCTCTCAACCCTCTCCACTCTAGCTTTGTCTAACCTTCATGGTGTGGCTTGCACTCACAAGGGTTACTGACAAGGTCCCCTTGCGTATATCCCGCAAGTGCACGGGTTTGTCGAAGTAATAATCCCGGGTGTGCGGGTATCTAATCCACAGGGAGTAGGGAGTAAAGACACTTAATTCGATTCTTAGCTATGTGGAATATCAACAATGATAAGTGTGACAATGATTCAATTCTCAACAATTAAAAGCAACAAGTAAGAGAGCAAAAGTAAGAAGGAGGTAAGGCAATCGATAAAGATGGGGTACTCGGATGATGGTTCACCTAGGATAATTGCTTCAAGTGCAAGAACTCTATATTATGCTTCCTAATTAATGAAATGGTGAGTCGTGGAAATCCTTACATACATAGTCCCAAATCTAAGGTCAACTATGCCTAACTCTATTCATATCCCGGAGGAGAGATTAAATAACCTCTCAACCTCGCACTCGAATAAAGTTACAATGAGCTCTAGGGATTCCAAGTGATAAATCGCTTCCTAATTATAGACCTAACCCTTTGGTCCAGGCGGAAGGTCCCTAACCACAATTAAGCCCTAGATACTAAGATCCCCTCAACGCTTCACTCCATTGCACACGCAACTAGGCCCCAGCGGAGGTTCATCCCTTAGACTATTCACTCTATTATGGCCGCAAAGAACTCTAGGAACGGAGGTAGAATCTATCACATTGGAGGGGAAAAGGGACGCTCCTGTACCTCTCGACTCACCCTCTCCAACCTAGCTTTGTCTAGCGCTCGTGGTGTGTCACTCACTCACAAGGTTACCAACAAGAACTCTCAACCCTAGTGTCACTCTAGGGGAAATGTTCATACAATCAAACATTCAAGGTTGGAACTCACAATAAACATCAATTTATTGAAAGCATAATAAAGAAGTTCAATGAAACGAATACATCCTAGGGTTCACAATCACCCAAGTACCCACTAGGGGTTTAGCTCTCCATGGAGCTAAGTACAATCAAAGAAATCGAATGTAAAAGCAATGAATCCATAAAGAAACCCCCTCGATGGTCGTGTCGATGGTCTTGTGGAGAGTCCTCTACTCGTCGAAAGGGATCCTTTGTCCAGCCTAGGATACACCTCGCCGGATCGATGCCGACGAAAGCTCTCCTAATAACCTTCTTCCAAACGATGCGCGATGTCGTAGCCGTAGAACCTCTCCAAAACCTTAGCCAATACCCCTCAAAACCCTAGCTAAAGCTTTCTCTCAAGTTGGGGAAAAGATGGAGAAAAGAATACCAAAATCGGGGCTGAATCGGCTTTAAATAAGGCTGGAATCGGGCGACTACACGGGCGTGGGTAATTTCCACACGCCCGTGTGGATTCTCTAAAACTGTCATTTTCGGCCGGCTGTGAATAGTAACTGCTAAGTGTTTGTTATAGTGATTTGTAACAGTAACCTGCTACAGTATTATGCCAAAAATACTCCCGAATCCACTTTTCATCGAGGTAACATAAACTGGTACACGTTTATGCCGTGGATCGCTTTGCTTCTTCAATGACAGATAAGTTGATGGAGATCTTGTTCTATGTTTATAAGTCGGAATGCTTGAGTGTGACTACCCTTGTGCCCCTCCAAATGGTTGTGCAAACGCAAATACGGGGAGGTTGGCACACACTCTAGCATCTCGCACCTGACATATATCTTCGCGTTTGAACCTTAGCAAGATTTCCTCCAAAATCGGTGCATTGTGATCCACATTGGCTTCTTTCCTTCATAATTGGTTTCACAACCCTACCACATTAGCTTCATACTTCATAGGTGGTAGCTCTTTCCACCCAACAAGCACAAATAAACAATAAAACTATTTTGTTCCTTCTTTTCAATTTTTTTTATTTTTTTTTAGAATTTAACATAAGAAACAATTATAACTAGTCCCTTTAACATCAAACTTGAGTTTCCAAAAGAGTCTAATAAGTGAGTAGTGTAACAAGTATAAATCGGGTAAAAATTCCTAGAAATTCAAGAAAGAACTAGAGCATGAAAACATTCAATGTTAGAAATTCTCCTAAACTCAAGAATACAATGCTTGCAACTAAGGTGAACCGCCATTGGTTATGTGAGCATATAACAATCAACAACAATAGAAAAGATGTGTGCACTATGAAACTCCCCCCCACACTTAAGTTGTACATTGTCCTCAATGTACACATGCAAGCCCACTCATAATGTATATCAATGAAGAATATATGTGGGGGAAGAAATAAAAACAATACTTCCCTGACTCCTAGTGTTGCGTTTGACGGAGCTAAGTCCTTGGGCGTAATGTTCCGACCGGTTGTGAAGCTCACACGGGCAAGTGCCAAAGCAACTTGGCCGTGCCCATGACAAAATCTCAATTATCATGATGACAAGACCATCTGCACACATACACGAGGGGGTTCAGTGAAGCTCAATAAAAATAAAATATCTCGAGTATATATAAAAGATAGACAATGAATACAACTCGAGATGCGAAATTAAATTAAACTCAGAAGGAAAATCCTTTCTGAGTATACAAATCCAAAATAAAATGCAAAAAATAAAATGTGAAAAATAAGAACAAAGAATGTAAAGACGCCTCAAGTGTCGGTGTCAATAGCTAGTACATCTATTTCTGCTGCTGGTGAAGATGACGCTGGTGCTGCAAAATAAATGAAGATTGGAAAAGAAAAGAGAAAGAGAAGCTTACCGACAAAATGAGAATGAAAGACTATAAAATGGCCGGAAAACTCAATTAACAACCCTCTAAAACAATGGTGAGAGGTCAGGAAAGAGCAAGGATGTGTTCTCAAAACGTTTGAAGGTTAAAAGATGAAGAAAACTGAAAAGATTTTAAAGAAAAACTGGGGTTCTAGCATTTTTGTACATCCACACGGGCGTGTGGAAACTACCCACGCCCGTGTGCCCGACCCACGAGGCGCACTTGCGCACTGTGGACTCTCCATGCAACCCGAGAAAAATTCTCTAAGACCCACTCCCGTGCGAAAAATTCCACACGGGTGTGGATATTCATGAGCCCAACTCACGAGGGGCAAACGCACGCCCCGTGTCTTCTCGGGATGGAGAGATCCTCTGCAGAGATTCGCACGGGCTTGAGAAAATTACCCACGCCCGTGTGTGGTTCACAAGGTCGCCCACAGGGATGAGTCCACGCCCCTGTGTGCTCTCGGGATAAACCGCCCAACTCTGCATGAATTCACACGCCCATGCGGAAATTATCCACGGGCGTGTGATAGTCGCATGGTCGTTCACAGTGGCAGCCGCACGCCCCTGTGCCTTCTCTGGATGAGTTCGCAGTGCAAATCCACGGGCGTGCGGAAATTCCACACGCCCGTGTGTTTTCTCTTGATGGCTAAGAAAATTCTGCAGGCTCTACAGAAAATTTTTTAACATGTTTACACACTCAGAGCCTACCCTAATATGTAAGTTTTACCAGTGAAAAACATGTTAAATAGCTCAAACGACCAAAACTTCGCCAAAACACATGAAAGCACAAGATAACACCAACGGTCCACAAGAAAAGCATAGCAATGGCCTATAAGAATCAAAACACCAACACTCAAGCTCTTATTCATGCAAACACTAAACTAAAAACTAGGAAAACAGTAATTGCTTGGGTTGCCTCCCAAGAAGCGCTTGTTTTACGTCACTAAGCTTGACGTACCTTTGGCCTCTTCTTTACCTTATGGAGGCTTGAAAAGAGTATGTTCCTCCCGACTAGACATTGTATAGTTACTTCCCTTAAACCAAAAATTTGCTTGCCGGGGTGGAATATTTGTTGGAGAGTCCAACCATCTTACCTTTGGCCTCCAAGGAAACAATTTGGGTTGGGAATTGTGCAAGCTTAGCACAGGTGGGTCATTGGATGGCTTCAATCTCCTAAACACGTCTTCTTCCAAACCCAAAATCTCTTTCTTGCAATTTATGAGTTGATTAATCCCAAAGAGAGATGCTTGCTCCATTACCTTAGGATTTGCGTCTTCTTCCCTTTCAACTTGAAAGCAATATGTCTTCACCAACTCTCCTTACACCATTTCTTGCTCACAAACATACTGTCCACTCAAACAATCATCATATTGAGTGAACGGTTCTTCTTGTATCCTCTCAATCTCGACAACATCATACTCGTTCCGCCCCACTTCTTCATTGTCATTCACTACCACATCTTCTCTATAAGGAACTTGACTTGCTTGCTCAAATAATTGTTGTTCCCTGGAGAGTGTGTCAAGTATCCCTCCTAGTTGATGCTCAAGGTTTTTATAGGAGGCTTCATGACATCTTCGTGTGGTCTCCATATTTTGGTCGCAGACATCGGATGCTTCAATAAAGTTAGCTAATACTCTTTGTAATTGAAATGCATCCTCTCCGAGTATCTCACCCGTTTGATATTCCTCTTGAGGTGCCTCCCAATGTTGTTCACCAATATCCCATAATACATTTGGGTAGCCCACTTCAATTGGATGATATGCGTGGTAACATGGAATGTTTTGTTGTCGTGAAGTAACAATTCTGTCAACTTTTTTACTGAGAGCTTCCACTTGCAAATATAAAGCAACGACTGGGTCAATCATCATTTAAAACCCTTGCAAGAAAAAGTAAAACATGACAAAAGAAAACAAATGAGAATGATGGAAGAATAAGAAAGTGTGAAATAAATTTTTTTTTTTTTTTTAGAACAAATCAGAACGGTGATAGAGAAGAGATGTGAAATAGAATGAATTGTAAATAGCTAAGAAAACAAAGTGCAAAGTATCTCTAAACGCCTACTCCCCGGCAACGGCGCCAAAAACTTGACAAGGTCCCCTTGCGTATATCCCGCAAGTGCTCGGGTTTGTCAAAGTAATAATCCCGGGTGAGCGGGTATCTAATCCACAGGGAGTAGGGAGTAAAGACACTTAATTCGATTCTTAGCTATGTGGAATATCAACAATGATAAGTGTGACAATGATTCAATTCTCAACAATTAAAAGCAACAAGTAAGAGAGCAAAAGTAAGGAGGAGGTAAGGCAATTGATAAAGATGGGGTACTCAGATGATGGTTCACCTAGAATAATCGCTTCAAGTGCAAGAACTCTCTATTATGCTTCCTAATCAATGCAATGGTGAGTCGTGGAAATCCTTACATACATAGTCCCAAATCTAAGGTCAACTATGCCTAACTCTATTCATGTCCGGAGGAGAGATTAAATAACCTCTCAACCTCGCACTTTCGAATAAAGTTGCAATGAGCTCTAGGGATTCCAGTGATAAATCTCTTCCCTAATGATAGACCTAACCCTTTGGTCCGAGCGAAGGTCCCTAACCACAATTTAAGCCCTAGATACTAAGATCCCCTCAACACTTCACTCCATTGTACACGCAACTAAGCCCCAGCGGAGGTTCATCCCTTAGACCATTCACTCTATTATGGCCGCAAAGAACTCTAGGAGCGGAGGTAGAATCTATCACGTCGGAGGGGAAAAAGGGGATGCTCCTGCACCTCTCGACTCACCCTCTCAACCCCTCTCCAACCTAGCTTTTGTCTAACTGCTCGTGGTGTGTCACTCACTCACAAGGTTACCAACAAGAACTCTCAACCCTAGTGTCACTCTAGGGGAAATGTTCATACAATCAAAGCATTCAAGGTTGGAACTCACAATAAACATCAATTTATTGAAAAGCATAATAAAGAAGTTCAATGAATTGAATACATCCTAGGGTTCACAATCACCCAAGTACCCACTAGGGGTTTAGCTCTCCATGGAGCTAAGTACAATCAAAGAAATCGAATGTAAAATCAATGAATCCATAAAGAAACCCCCTCGATGGTCATGTCGATGGTCTTGTGGAGAGTCCTCTACTCGTCGCAAGGGATCCTTTGTCCGGCCTAGGATACACCTCGCCGGATCGGAGCTGTAGAACCTCTCCAAAACCCTAGCCAATACCCCTCAAAACCCTAGCCGAAGCCCTCTATCAAGTTGCGGAAAAGATGGAGAAAAGAATACCAAAATCAGGGCTGAATCGGCTTTAAATAGGGCTGGACTCGGGCGACTCCACGGGCGTGGACGGTACACGCGCCCGTGCGGAATTTCCACACGGCCGTGGATAATTTCCACGCGCCCGTGTGGATTCTCTGTTTCTCTTATTTCTCGGCCGGCTGTGAACAGTTCTGCTACAGTGCTCTGCTACAGTCTTCGACCTGAATAGCTTCCCAATTCCATATTTTCATCGGTGTAACGCAAACGGGCACACGTTTCCGTCGTGAATCACTTGCTTCTTTAATGATATACATGTTGGTGGAGCTCTTGTTCTTATGTGCATAAGTCGGAATGCTCGAGTGTGACTGCCTTTGTGCCCCTCCAAATGGATGTGCTCACTCGAATGCGAGGAGGTTGGCACACACTCTAGCATCTCACACCTGACCTATGTCTTCGCGTTTGACCCTTAGTAAGATTTCCTCCAAAATAGGTGCATTATGATCCACATTGGCCTATTTCCTTCATACTCGGCCTCACAACCCTACCTGCATAAAAGTAACATAAAAACACACATATTAGTGTAAAAACCTGAGAAAAGTAATGCTCAACATAAGGAATGAACACTTCGTATTCATATCACACAAGAACTTATCAAGCATCAAGGAGGTTTTCTTTGATTTTGATCATATTTGTTTATGTATTTTGAGATCTCCTCCTTATTCATGTTGAACTAGACTCCCAAGGTCGCCAGGCATCCGATGAACCTTGGGATGAACTTGCTTGTATGGATGGTTAATTTACATTTATGGTATTTGTGTGGTTTGTGGTTTAAGCCTTGTGATCTTTGATGTGTTGATTTGAATGAAAACTCTACGATTTAACTTTTAGGTTGTACTTGGTAGCGTGACCTAAACAAACATGGCTTAGAAAAGATTCATGTATGAATACACCGTGACCATCGAGTATTTCATACCACTCCAACCATTAGGGCTGAATCTAGGTTAAGTTTTGGCCCTAATTAGAGATATCCTGACTCTTAATCCAATCATAGAAGGATTTGGGCAAAAGCTATTCCGATCCAATACTTGTATGGGATTATGGGTTATCACCATGATCATCAGGGTAACCTACCTTTGGATGTCTCTTGGCCCAACCACCATTGTCTGTGTAATTCTAGCATCTCTCTAGCTTTAGTAGCCCCAGGGGATCCTTGCCCAGGCCTTGCACTTCTATTGTTATTTGCTTCTTTAATCTGTTCATGTGGTGTGCCTTAGTACAACTTGTTTATAGTTATCTTTCTTTTTAGTTTTCTTGTTTTGTTTTAAACCTATATTTGTTAGACTGGACAGTGCCATCTAGGGGGAAGTAATAGAAGCTCTTGGCACCCAATAGAATATGACCCCCTCGTACTTGCATGAGGGGTATTACTTAATGATCCATGCACTTGTCGATCATCGATCAGCCTCTTTTTCCTTTAAGAATATCTATCACTTGAAATGTACATATTGTTCTAACTAAACTAACAAGTGCAAGATTGCAATATATCATTCCTCTGAACTCATATTGAAACAACATAAAAATCTCATTTGTGTAAACTTCTTGTAGTTGCTTCTCAAAATAGCAATCAGTATCATCAGAAAACTTGAGTTGAAGGAAGCAAAATCAGCTTTAGTTTCTTTCTCAATCTTACTTTTGAAGGCATTGTCATACTGCTCTACAAACTGCTTCAATGATGTTGTTGGGTCAATATAATCATCAAAGAGAGCATTTATGCTTTCACTTTTTTGTGTGGTAGACATTCCAACCCAAAAAACCCCCTTTAACATACATAGGAGCCCAATGATGATAGTTTTATATAAAAAAATTCAATCATTCATTTTTTTTCAATGTTATAGTCCTTCATCATCTTCAACTAAATTCCTTCAAATTCTTGAATATATATTGCTTCATAAACAATGCTTTTAAAAAAAAAATTTATTGCTTTGTATTCAGTTAGCTCTCCAAGCTTCTCAAGAACCTTTTTCATAATTTGTCAAAGGAAAAGACGATGATGAGAATTTGGAAAGACCACTCTAATTACACCTTAAAAATCCATGCATTGAACTATAATGATCACTTTAGGGGCCTTGTTTGACATACATTCCAACCAAGTTTTAAACAACCAATTGGGAAGACCACTCTAATTACACCTTAAAAATCCATGCATTAAACTGTAATGATCATTTTAGGGGCCTTGTTTGACATACATTCCAACCAAATTTTAAACAACCAAATATAAGTTTTTGTATCTTCCTTGGATAATAAAACACATCCAAATAATATAGTTTTTCCATGATGATTTGTGCCATTAAATGGAGCAAAAGTCATATCTTACTTATTTGTTAAGTAAGTTGTATCAAAAGAAATAACATCACCAAAAGCTTCATAGGCCGCTATAGACCTTGCATCATCCCAAAATACATTTCTCAACTAATGTTCCTCATCCATATCTTTCAAGTGAAAAATGTTTGGATTTCTCCATTACATGTGAGAAAAGTAATTTCCAAGAGTCTCAGCATCACAACTCCAAGTCTGAATAGCCTTACTTTTGCAATATACTTTCGACAATCTTTCTAAGTGTATGTTAAATTTTTATATCCCCTACTTTCAACAGCCAAGGAATGAAAATTTTTGCTCAAACTTATGCCTGCTTGGTTATTTAATTCATGTCTTTTTTTCTTGACATATGTATCCATTTTTTTATTGCACTTTTGAAAACGAGATTTTTGTGGACTAAGTGCATAATTGTGCTCAAAATAAGCATTAGAAATAGTAAAATGTCCATCATTGCCAATGAAAATATTAATCTTGGCCAAACAATTTATTTTTGTAGATAGCCTTGGGTTAAAAGAGATTTTTGATGTGGATATTCTTTTGCCACCTCTTACACATGTTAGCGTGTAATATTTTACCTGTCCATCATAACCCAATCTTGAACTCTTATTTGTGATGCCAAACCCTTCTAGACGAGCATACTCAATATACAAATTATAAACTTCTTCTTCAGAACCAAGCACCATACCATCCTTTTGAACAACTTTTTTAGATAATTCTAGTTGTATCAATTTTTCTTTATCCAAGATTTGTAAACTATAAGATCCAACTTTTATCCCATTCTTGCTCCACTCATAAAACCCGACTCCCTAATATTCCATATTGATATTCCTGATCAATTTAATAAGGCTTCCAATATGGTCATCTTTCTTATTTTTTTCACATTACAACAAAACTAAAATAAGATCAAATACAATAACTTCAGATGATTTAAATAAGTGAATTTGTAGCAATTTAAACTAAATTCTAATTAAATTTGAATGAGCAATTCTTAATTCCTTTTCTATTAAAATCTAGAGTAATGAATGCTTACATTTATCAATGTTGCAATAAATGCAAAATATAAATAAATAGTACAGTAAATTAACAAAAATTACTTCATCATATACAATTTTATAATCTAATACTATTCTTGAGATGATTAAATTCGAAAAATTTTTCAAAGTTTTCATCCATGAGCCTCTTGATAAACGTCTAAATGTACATATTTTATACGTATATGCAAGCATGATTATTGTATTTTATTTATGAGCCAATGCCCTTTTTATGGTTTAATTGGTTAATTTCGTGTTTCACTCACAAAGGAAGCCTAGGTGAGCTTAACGATGCAATTTGAGAAGAAATCAACACCGAAAATGGCATTTTATGGGCCCTAGGCACTATAGTTGCCTGAAGCACGAAGATTTTGGAAAAATTCTAAGTCTGGAAATCCTTACGGGCAACTTTATGGCTGTGAAGTCAACCGTAAGTAATTCAGAGAGCAGCAGTACTATAGTAGTTTTACTGTCGCAGTACTGTAGCAATTTATTGAAATTTTTGGCTCGTTTTCGGGGCAACCTCATGGCCCGTATATTGACCTTGAAGCCACCCATAAGCTACCCCGAAGCCATTATTTATAAGGAACATTTGGGCAATTCTTTGAAAAGGAAGGTACCTATTCTTGGAGCTCATCATCATCACTGTTGATCTAAGGTTGAAGAAGGGTTTTGAGGGCATTTCCATGGCGGATTTGGCAAGGAGAGAGTGATTTGTAGAAATATCTACTCCTAGGGCTTGATTTGAGGAGGTTGAAGACGACAGGAAGTCACCCCTTTGAGTGGGATCTTTGGAAGCTTCTCCGGCCTCCATCCTTTGAGGCAGTGTTTCTTATGTTTTGTTTGGTTGTTTGCATGAATCTCTTGATGTATTTGGTGACTATGAACAACTAAACCCCCAAGGTCACAGGATGTAGGTGAACCTTGGGGGTGAACTTGTGTTCTTTGGATGATTTGTTCTATATATTGCTTTTTGGCTTATTTGCGATCCATGTTTGGTATATTTGAATGCCTTGGTATACATGAGAACTCTGTGTATCAATTCTTAACTAATACTTGGTTACATGACCATTGCCCCTAATGTTTGACTCTGATAAGTGCTTAAGTAAACATATTTTTATATATGTTTTACATGCATTGAGTATCATTTTTACCATGGTTTATGTCTCATATTGTGTATTTGGTGTTCTTTTGTGCAATTAGGTTTTGTGAAAACAGTATAGCAATTTACTATAGTAGTAATGTAGCAAAATTACTGTTCACGTGCCCGTGAGGAAATTCCACGCGCCCGCGTGCAAATTCCTGCAGCCAACGATGGCCCGTGGAAAATCCACATGGGCTCATAGGGGCACATGACAGGGACAGTTTCAGGCTATAAATAGGCCATTTGCCCTATTCTTTGGGGACCTTTTGCGATGCTTTTGGTGAACATTTAGAGGGCAAGGCGACTAGGGTTGTGAAGGAGGTCTTTGGCGATATTGGAGGGTGTTCATCATCAACTTTGATCGATCTTCTCTCCATCATAGCATAGAGGGTGCCTTCGGCAACCTAGCTTCGGAAGAGGATTCTTCAAGCATTGAGCGATCCATCAAGGCCATCATCACGAATTTGAGGTGGTGTTTCTCTATGGTTTTCATTGCTTTACATTGTATTCATCATTGTGTTGTAACTTGTCCCATGGAGGGCTAAACCCTAGTTGGTATTTGCGCATGTGAACCCTAGGATCTATTCTTTTATATAGATTTGCTTTATGTTTCTATTAAATCCGAATTGATTTGAGTTTTAACCTTGTGATTTCATTTCTTGCATGTGTTATTGATCTTTGTGATTGGTCTACATTGCATGATTTGTTACTTTGATGTGAGAGATCTTCATTAGAGTTAGAACATCAAGGTTAAAGAGGGTTGAGAGGGTGAGTCATGAGATAGTGGAGTTTGCCCTTTCCTTTTCGATTGAGTGTTACCTATCTCCGTATTCCATAGACTCTATGCAACCATATTTAGTGTAAGGCGTGAGACTAATAGATTTCTCCGCTGGGACCTTGTAGGGGGTTAGGAATCATATTCACTCTTAGGTATTCCTAGATCTCATTACGGTCATATGAGGTGTGAGGTCTTGAGATTGAGCGATTTCTCCACCGGGACATTGTACGGGACTAGTACTGATTGCTTGGAGGCAAGGGTCAGTTGTTCTTGGATTACGTCGACTCTTTAGACTCGGTTTAGATGCATTTAGCGAATCATGAGCTTCATGTTAGATCCTAGGGGGAGCATTGCCTAAATACCTCTTCTTCATTGATTGAGATCTCTTTTACTTTATATCTTGCCAGTTTTCTTGCTTATTACCTTCTCTTGCAATTAGTTCATTTCATCACATCTATTGATTCCGACTAGATAACTAAGAAGTGGTTAATACTAATACTTCTGTTCCCTGTAGATTTGACTACCCACTCACTGGGTAGTTATTATTTTGACACCTGTGCACTTGCGGTTTATGTGCAATTCGGCCGCGTGTCAGATTCACCAAACTTAGAAGGGATAAACATATAAATACGTCATCACCATCGGATATTTGTACTCCCCCCCATTTCTAGGGTTGAGTACTAGTTTGCATTTTAACCCTAGCTTGAGAAAACCACTATTTCCTATTGCAATCATAGGAGGATTTGGGCAGAAGATATTCCATATCCAATACTCATACCGAATTAGGGGTCAATAGCCGTGACCATCGGGTTGGCCTAAACTAAGGTTTTCTCAGTCTAACTAGCCACTTGCATGTTCGTTCTAGCATCCTACACACTTTAGTAGCCTTGAGTGGATCCCCATCTGTGACCACTACTTTGCCCTGATTACTCCCCGTATTTTGCCTTCGTTACTAGCATTCTACTTGGATTTGTTTAGTTTCCTTACATTCTCTCCATCATTCGGACTTGTAGGTTAAACAACATCAGGAAAAAGAAGTAAGGGTAGATTCTCATGCCCTTGGGAATACGACCCTATCGTGTTTGCAGGAGAGGTATTACTTGATAACCCGTATACTTGTGGGATTGCACGATTCGTATCACCTATCATATCTATCATACATTTCATTTTTGAGATACATTCAATATGATTTTTCTAAAAAACACTCAAACAAACACACATGGACATAAGCGCTCTTTGTCTCATACTCACCAAACACACACACAAGCATACACTCATTAGTTCCTCTCTCTCTCTCTCTCTCTCTCTCTCTCTCTCTCATCACACACACACACACACACACACACACACACACACAAGCTTTCACATGCATAACTATGCATAGTAATAGAAAGATGAAATGAAGGCAGTGAGCAATGAAAGATGGGAGGCGGGCAGCCCGGGGGTAGGGATGTGAGACGCTGTTGTAAAAATAAGGATGGTGAATGGCAGTCAGTTGGTGACAGACGTCAGCCGACTGGCGACCGACGACCGAAGATCGGCAAAGGGTTGATGTGAGGTGAAGACAAGGATGAAGATGAAGAGGAATTAGGGCATCAGTTTTTTTAATAAAAAAGAGTCCTACACTTGAACTGAATAGGAGAGAGAAATGGGTTACTGAGGTGGCAGGTAAAGTAAATTATGTTGCGAATTCGTGTAAGGTTGTCTTCGTATATAGCATTACTAAAAAAATAATAAACCATTGAGTACAACAACGTTAGAGATGAGATTTAGTTTTCTTGTTTAATTCAGAGTGAAAATTTTCTACATTTATAATATAAATCTTAATACATTAAATTTGCATTTTTTTGATGTTTAGGATGCAGCAATTGCTCACATAAATACTATATAAATTTACTATATAACACTATATTATACTATTTAGTATTGTTTTAAACTATTTATGTATTTATGAATATATTGTAGTTATTGGATTAGAATAAAATAGCTATTATGGATGCCCCTAAATTTTAAAATGTTGGGACATCCTTTAGATGATGGTTTCCTTTTATATATTTTTAGCATAAAATACAACAATAGATGACACACCCCTTGTGTGTGTGTGTACCGAAAGTGCACGGGTTATCGAAGTAATAAAGTACCCCGGTGTGTGGGTAGTTGTATCCACAAGGAATAGTTGTTAGGAAGCAAGTAGTAATGCTATTTTGCTATCAAGTGAACAAATTTGTGATTTAAGTGAACAATATCAATGCAATTAAAATAAAGAAAAAAGAAAGGAAACCCAATAGGAATAAGGAGAGGTAATCGATAGAAAAGATGAGGTACCCGGACATTGATCACCCTAGGACTATTGTTTCAAGTGCAAGACTAATCATTATGCCTACTAACTGATGTTTAATGAGTCATGGAAATGCAAAGACACACGGTCCCAAACCTATGGTCAAACTTAACTAATCCTACACTATGCCCCGACAGAATGGAATACTCTCGACGCCTCATACTGTGTAAAGTTGCTTAAAGCTCTAGGACTCCAAGTGATAAACCCTATTCCCTAATATAGTCCAAGCGAAAGACCCTAGTGATAAGTGCTTGTGAGTTAGTAATACGAAGTATTATTGTCTTATAATGATCATTACTTTTCTCAGATTTTATTGCTCATACATGTGTATTTGTGTTACTTTTGTGCATGTAGGGTTGTGGAGACAAGTATGGAAGAAAGAAGCCAAAGTAGATCGTGAATGCATGTTGTTGATGAAATCTTGGAGTGAACAAATGTGAAGACACAAGTTGAGATCAAAAACATATGAGTATGTCCCAAGCTGATCTATTGTGCTCAAGTGAACATGCAAATTGGAGGGGCACAAAGGCAGTCACACTCATGTGTTTCGACTTGTGCAATGATAGTAAGATTGTCATCAAATATGATTTTGTTGAAGAAGCAATGTGATCTACCGCATGAATGTGTGTCCATTCATATAGCCTCGATGAAAAGTGTGAATTTGGGAGTATTTTGGCCGAGTATTGTAGCAGATCATTGTACTAAAATTACTATAGCAGTTACTGTTCATATGTTGCTGAAAAATCAATTCCTGCAGATTCACACCGGCATGTGGAAATTCCACACGCCCATGTGGATGCCCAATTCTAGCCCTATTTAAGTCGCGATTTCAACCCGTTTTGGAGAATCTTTTTTCCATCATTTTCCTATCTCTTCACCTTCTTTGGAGGTGTTTGTGGCTAGAGTTTAGAGGGGCTTTGGCAAGGCTTTTGGTGTGGTTCTATGACTTTCAACACCGCGTTCCTTTGGAAGAGAGTTATTGGGGAGAGTTTTCATCGGCATCGATTCGGTGAGGTGTGCCCTAGGCTTGACGAGAGAACCTTTGGAGAAGATGTGGCCTCTCTACAAGACCATCGACACGAATACTAATGGGGTTTTACTTATGGATTACATGTTTTTACTTTTGATTTCATTATTGATTGTATCTTGCTCCATGGAGAGCTAAACCCCTAGTGGGTACTTGGACATGTAAACCGTAGGATGATATTGTTTCTTTGAGCTTTCTATTATGTTTTCTTTAATTGATGTCTTTAATTGAGTTCCAATTTTGAATGCTTATTGAATGGGTTTTCCCTTGGAGCGATACTATGGTTGAGAGCCTACATTGGTAATCCTTGTGAGTGAGTGACACACCATGAGGGCTGGACAAAACAAGATTGGAGAGGGTCGAGAGGGTGAGTCGAGAGGTAGCGAAGCGTCCCCTTTCCCTTCCGGCGTGATTTATCTTACCACTACATTCCAAGAGTTCTTTGTAGTCACAATAGAGTGAAGTGCTAAGAGATAAACTCCGCTGGGGCTTAGTTGCGCAAGTAACAAAGTGAAGCGTTGAAGTAATCCTTAGTATCTTGGGCTTAATTGTGACTAGGGGTCTTTCACCTGGACTAAGGGGTTAGATCTGTGTTAGGGAATAGGGTTTATCACTTGGAGTACCCAGAGCTTTAAGTAATTTTGCACAGTGTGAGGTGTTGATACTGAACGATTTCTCTGCCACGTTATAGTGTAGGGTTATTCACGATTGACCTTAGGTTTGGGATTATGTTTTGTAGGATTTCCATGACTCATTAAGCATCAGTTAGGAGACATAATAGTGGGCTTTACACTTGAAGCAATAGTCCTAGTGGGAGCAATGTCCAGGTGCCCCACTTTCTATCAATTGCCTTTATTCTCATTTTTATAGCGTCTCTCTTCCTTCTTCTTTCCTTATTTCAAATTTCATTGATTTTGTTCAAACCAATATCGATTCATCTTCATTTTAGTTAAATGGTAATCTTTGTGTTTCTGATTACTATTCCTGTGGATACGACTACCCACTCACCAGGGTATTATTACTTTGACAAACTCGTACACTTGCGGTTCACACGCAAAAGGGTGTTGTCACTTAGTCACGATTAAGCCCCAGCACTATGAATTATTTTAACACTTCACTCTGTTGCTCGTGCAACTAAGCCCCAGTGGAGTTTTGTCTCTTAGTACTTCACTCTATCATGACCGCAAAGAACTCTTGTAACGTGGAGGTAGATAAACCACATTGGAAGGGAAAGGGGATGTTCCGCTACCTCTTGATTCACCCTCTCGACCCTCTCTAACCTTGTTTTGTCTAACCCTAATGAAGTGTCACTCATCCACAAGGATTACCAAGATAGATTCTCAACTCTAGTGTCACTCTAAGGGAAAATCAATTCAACAAGCATTTAAGGTTGAAACTCAATTAAAACATAAATTAAAGAAACATAATAAGAGTCAATGAAACAAAATCATCCTTGGGTTTAAATGTCCAAGGACCAACTAGGGGTCTAGCTCTCCATGGATCAATGCACAAGCAAATATGAAATCAAGAGTAAATGGATGCAATCCATAAATAAAATCCCCCTTGTAGTCCATATTGATGGTCTTGTGGAGACGCCTCATCTTCTATAAAGATTCCCTTGTCAAGCCAAGGGCACACCTCGCCGAATCAACGTTAACGAAAGCTCCCCCAATAGCTCTCTTCCAAAGGAACTTGATGTCCAAGGCCGTAGGACTGCTCCAAAAACCTAGCAAAAGCCTCTCCAAGCCCTAGCCGCGAGTGCCTCCAAAGATGGGCAAAAGATAAGAAAAAGATTGTCAAAGACTCCTCAAAACGCGGTATTTATTAGGACATGAATCGGGCATCCACACGGGCGTGTGAAAATTCCACACGCCCATGTGAATTTTGAGGTCTTCATTTCCTGCGCGTTGTGAACAGTAATTGTTATAGTGATTTTGTTACATTACTGCTACAGCATTTCACCTAAATAATCCCAAATCCACTCTTTTCATCAAGGCCACATGATTAGGCACATATCCATGTGATATATCGCGTCTTGTCTTTAAGGAAACCACATTGACGAAGCTCTTGATAATGTTGCATAATTCGGAACATGTGAGTATGACTGCCTTTGTGCTCCTCCACTTTGAGTATTCACTTGAGCACAATGGAGGTTAGCACACACTCACATATCTTTGAGAACAACTTGTGTCTTCACGTTTGTTTAATCCAAGAACTTCATCAACAATTACGTTCACGATCTATTTTTGCTTTCTTTCTTCCAACTTTGTCTCCACAACCTTACATCCACAAAGTAACACAAATACACATGAATAAGCGATAAAATCTGATAAAAGTGATGCTCAATGTAAGAAAAAGAATACTTCGTATTACTTATACACAAGCACTTATGAATAAATAAGTATAAACAATTCCATGTATGTTTTTACTTTAGTTATATTTTTCTAACAATATTTTAATAAAAAATTTCAAAAACAATCCCCCATCATTGACAGCGTGCATAGGGTAATACCAAGCATGAGCTATCCTGCACTCTATTCCCTTCGGTGTTCAAACGCAAGGGTGACATCACAAACAAATAAAAATTTTAAAAATTAAAAGTAATTCAAAATTTTGAGAAATTTAAGGGGCACTTTAAAAAAATAAAACATCGGAGCAGCTTAGAGATGGGTGCGGACCATCCGAAAAACCGGCCTGGCCCGGAACCAGCTCGAAACCGGCCCGCCAGTTCAATGACCTGGCGGCCGGTTCATTAACCCGTAACCGGCCCGTACTATAGACGGGCCGGTAATGGGTTTGGGTTTTCCCAACCCGTGACCCGTGCGGGTCACCCGTTGGGTTAAAACCCGGTTAGAAACCGGGTTGGACATAGTAATTTTAATGTTATTGTAATTTGTTTTTTATTAAGTGCATGTTGGTCATGGGATTTGAACCCATGACCATAACGGGTCAAACCCGGTTCGAAACCGGGCTCCAAATTCCAAACCGGTTGGGTATGAAAACAATGGATTAAATCTCAAAATTACGCAAACATGGAATTAACAAGTTATCATCCAACATACATGATAAAACACCCCAAGGTTCACCAACACCCAGTGGCCTTGGGGGTCTAGTGTGTTATCATCCCACAACAAGCAATACAAACAAGCAAAACATGAAACAAAAGCATAAATGACACTCCCTAGATGAAATGGTGGAGGAGGAGGTGAAGAATATGCCGAATGATGCTTTCTCCGCAAAAGGAGTGCCTAATGACGCTTCCTCTAGCTATGGGTCTCCTTCCTTCAAATCGTGGTAGATCTCCCCTTGAATGAAGTTGCCTTCTTGCCTTGAGAGTTTTGGACCTTGGGCTTGGATGATCTTCTAGCTTCCTTGCCCTTCTTCTCCTTCCCAAGGTCGCCACAAGCCTCTCAAGTGTCTCCTAAAATATGCCCAGCAAAAAAGTCTAGCCAAAAAAAGTTTCTTTTCTACCCTAAAAGTCAGTATATATACCCCCCGGGTCATACGGGTCGTATGGGGCTCGTATAGCACTCAAAAATCCTAGATTCACGTTCCATACGGGGTGTATACGGCCTTCATACGACCCCGTATACTGGGTAGTATGGAAATCTGGGCAGACACTCTGAATCATTCCACTGCTACAGTGCATACGGCCGTCATACTGGGTAGTATGAAATTTCTGTTTTCTTCTCTTTTCGCCAAAATGATATCTTCTTGTTCTCCATGGCTTCCTTATGCCCTACAAAGCAAATAGTATACTATTAAGCATAAAAAGGGCATCAAATCTCACAAAATACATGCAAAGTGAATACGATATATATATGAAAACACCTGCATTTAGACACTTATCAAATATCCCCACACTTAAGCGTTGCTTGTCCCCAAGCTAACAACTCATGAAAAACAAAGAGACTGAGAAGTAGCTAAATGCATTACCTCTGGCATCAAGTAAATATAAGACTCCAAAAGAAATGGACAATGATACATAGATGTTGAGTCATAGTCAATAAGCATATAAAAATATCCTATCTCACCCCTTATATGTCTGTGTCGTATAAGTGAATCTTATATCTCATTTGACCTGATCTGGTCTAGCCTAAGGACTTCAATCAGTACAACTGCAGATGCTAATCACTCCACATACAAAGAATACTATGTCTTAAACTACTAAGTGCTACTTCAATGGCCAAATAAGATCCTTCTAATTCAATACCTTGAAACTAAGTCCACTTGGCTATTCCATTGAAAGAAAGAACTTAGTGTTCTAAGGCCAAGTACTCAAAGTAGTGTGTTACGCATACAAGAGAGTTAGAGAGTAGTCACATTGGCTATTCCCAGGGCATCGACAAAAAAATTCAGTGCACATGACAATACTAGGGGTAAAATAGGATTCAATAAAGCATAGAAACAAGTAACTCACATCAATCATTAGTCCAAGCTAAAAGAATCTTACAAGAATGAACAAAGGCATCATAGGTAACACTAGCATGTAGCAAATAATCCTAATACATGAAATACACCCATCCCCACACTTAGTGTTGTACATTGCCCTCAATGTACACTAATCATGAAAAACATGCAAGATGAAGCAATGCAAATAATAAAGGAGGGTGAAAACGAACTCCCCGGTTCATCTTGTGTTCGTCATGAGGTGTGGCCCAACAAAAGGTATGGCTAGTTATACATGTCGGGTCTGGCTTCCACCAAATGGAAGGAGGGCACACCAAGCTCCCTTAATGCTCTACAAAGCATAAAGGGGACATCATCATTCCACAAAAACTTACAAAAGAGAGATGGGGAGTAATCATGCAAAAACTAAAACAAAATACAAAGAGAACACAAAAACTAGAAAATAAAGTCTAAATAATAAAATAAAGTCTACATGCTCATCCTTGTCCTTAGAATTAGGTCTCTCATCACAACATGACATCTTGTTCGATGTGGTCACCCGTGTGGTGCAAATATCACTCCATGGTTGATTGTCAATTTCTTCATCCACAACATTCCTAAGAAACATGGAAAACCCAATCAAGAATAGAGGAATCCAATATAATTCAAAATGTAGTGCATGGGATGAAGAAACAATGAAAAATATGATGTATCGTGTCCATACGGCCGTATGGGGGCCGTATGGGTACTGTTCATTTCGAAAGAATCTCCCCAAAAACATGAAAATCGAAAAATGGTTTACATAAATTCAAGGGAGACTTCATCCATAACAATCAAACCATCCAAAACCAAGAAAAATGCTAAATAAATTCCATACAAAAGCTCCAAGAATGCCCAAGAAATGTAAAAGATAAAACTAGGGCATTGAAAAAGCATACCGACAAAATCTTGAGAAAACTAGCGTTAAACTCGAGGAAAACTACTATATCAACGTCTCAAATGGATGAGCAGAATATTTAGGAGAAAAAATGAGGAGATTTGGCCAAGAAATGAGTGAGAAAGAAGAGAAAAAGTCGGTGGAAAAAGAGAGAAAAGAAGATAATGGAAGAAAGAGAAGAGAGAGAAGAGTGATGAGGGTTAAATAGGCAAGAACCGGGCCATGCGGCCCCCATACGGTCCCGTATGGCCTGAGAAGGCTTCTCGGGCATTCTGGATGGCATCCTAGACGGCCCAGTATGGGGGGCCATATGGGGGGCCGTCGGGGACAGAGCCGAGGCTCTATTTGGTGCCCCAAATGTCACAGAAGGCCTCCATACGGGTTATGGATGGCCGTATGACTAAAATTTGCTCTCTAAACCCCAAAACCCTGCTTCAAATGATGTAAAATGATATGGCAAGCTTGAAGACTTCTCCAAAAATGAATGAAATGAATAAAACGATGATCTAGCGCATGAAATGACACCAAAACATGAGTTTCTCAAGAAGATGCACAAATACACAACAATTAAAATGATGAGAACAATGTGCCAAGTGTGTGAGCATGAACTTATTCAAAAAACAAACAAACCTAAGAAATACGAAAATTGGAATGAACTAAGACCTAGAATACGAAAAATGTAAGAAAACACCACCGAACACTTGGGTTGCCTCCCAAGAAGCGCTTGTTTAAGATCACAAGCCTGACGTTCCTCATTTCTTACCTCATGGGGGCTCAAAGAGTTTGAAACCACCCCCGATTTCCTTTATAGTGTTGCTTCTTTCTGGTAAATTCAGTGACAACATTGAAAAGACCTCGAATTGCTCATGAGTATAGAGGGGTGAAAAATTTACCTTTCCTCCTTGAGATGTGGGGTGATGAAGCTTGGTACCTTTCTTTTTTCTCCCATAAATCTCCCTCCACATCTTCTTGACAAATGACTCTTTTTTTCTCTTTTTCCTTAGTATTAGTGCAGGACACCCTCTCTTTTGGTTGCTTCAAGTTATGAATTTGAGGATGTTGGTGAGGTTCTCCTTGTTCTTCATTCTCCAACTCTCCCAAGTATTCATCCAAAGGATTTATAGAGAGCACCTCCTGCACACAATCAGAAATCAATTTATCAGTTTCATTAACGAAGTAAAGTGTGTCATCATGATCTAAAGAATGTTTCATGGTGACAAGTTCCCCTTGCGTATAGCCCGCAAGTGCACGGGTTTGTCGAAGTAATAATCCCGGGTGAGCGGGGTCGAATCCATAGGGAGTAGGGAGTAAAGACACTTAATTCGATTCTTAGCTATGTGGAGTATCAACAATGATAAGTGTGATAATGATTCAATTCTCAACAATTAAAAGCAACAAGTAAGAGAGCAAAAGTAAGGAGGAGGCAAGGCAATCGATAAAGATGGGGTACTCGGATGATGCTTCACCTAGGAAAATCGTTTCAAGTGCAAGAACTCTCTATTATGCTTCCTAATCAATACATTGGTGAGTCGTGGAAATCCTTACATACATAGTCCCAAATCTAAGGTCAACTATGCCTAACTCTATTCATGTCCCGGAGGAGAGATTAAATAACCTCTCAATCTCGCACTCGAATAAAGTTGCAATGAGCTCTAGGGATTCCAAGTGATAAATCGCTTCCTAATTATGGACCTAACCCTTTGGTCCAGGCGGAAGGTCCCTAACCACAATTAAGCCCTAGATACTAAGATCCCCTCAACGCTTCACTCTGCTGCACGCGCAACTAAGCCCCAGCGGAGATTCATCCCTTAGACCATTCACTCTATTATGGCCACAAAGAACTCGAGGAACGGAGGTAGAATCTATCACGTCGGAGGGGAATGTACCTCTTGACTCACCCTCTCAACCCTAGTGTCACTCTAGGGGAAATGTTCATACAATCAAGCATTCAAGGTTGGAACTCACAATAAACATCAATTTATTGAAAGCATAATAAAGAAATTCAAAGAAACGAATACATCCTAGGGTTCACAATCACCCAAGTACCCACTAGGGGTTTAGCTCTCCATGGAGCTAAGTACAATCAAAGAAATTGAATGTAAAAGCAATGAATCCATAAAGAAACCCCCTCGATGGTTGTGTCGATGGTCTTGCGGAGAGTCCTCTACTCGTCGTCCAAGGATTCCCTCGTCCGGTATAGGATACGCCTTGACGGAAGCTCCCCTACCAACCTTCTTCCTCAGGAATGACGATGTCGGAGCCGTAGAATCTCTCCAAAACCTTGGCCAATACCCCTCAAAACCCTCGCCGAAGCCCTCTCTCAAGTTGGGGAAAGATGGAGAAAAGAATACCAAAATCAGAGCTGAATCGACTTTAAATAGGGCTGGAATCGGGCAACTCCAATAGCGTGGACACTACACGCGCCCGTGCGGAATTTCCACACAGGCGTGGATAATTTCCACACGCCCATGTGGATTCTCTGTTTCTCTGATTTCTCGGCCGGCTGTGAACAGTGCTGCTACAGTACATTCTACAGTTCTCTGCTACAGTCTTTGACCTGAATAGCTTCCCAATTCCATATTTTCATCGGGGTAATGCAAACGGGCACACGTTCCCATCGTGAATCACTTGCTTTTTCAATGATATATATGTTGGTGGAGCTCCTGTTCTTATATGCATAAGACGGAATGCTCGAGTGTGACTACCTTTGTGCCCCTCCAAATGGATGTGCTCACTCGAATGCGAGGAGGTTGGCACACACTCTAGCATATCACACATGTCCTATGTCTTCGCGTTTGAACCTTAGCAAGATCTCCTCCAAAATAGGTGCATTATGATCCACATTGGCCTATTTCCTTCATACTCAGCCTCACAACCATACATGCATAAAAGTAACATAAAAACACACATATTAATGTAAAAACCTGAGAAAAGTAATGCTCAACATAAGGAAAGAATGCTTCACATTGATATCACGCAAGCACTTATCACATGGCAGCCGACAAAGTGTACACCACTTCCTCTTCTCTGACTCTTAATGTTAACTTTCCTCCTTTCAAGTCAATCAAGGCACCCGAGGTGCTGAGGAATGGTCGGGCAAGAATCAGTGGTATCTCCACATCTTCATCTATGTCCATGATGACAAAATCCACGGGAAAAACAAATTTGTCCACTCGGACAATTACATCTTCAACAATCCCACGAGGTTTTCTTGTTGATCGATCCGCCAATTGTAAGGGCATCCTCGTGGGTCTCAACTCATCCAAGCCAAGTTTCAAATACATGGTGTAAGGCATGACGTTTATGCTAGCCCCCGAATCCGCTAGAGCATTTTCTTGGATTCCACCTTCAAGCATGCACGGGATAATGAAGCTTCCCGGATCTTTCAACTTTTGTGGGAGCTTCTTTTCTAGGATGGCCGAGCAATTCCCCGTAAGCGCAATCGTGCCCTCTTCCTCCAACTTTCTCTTGTTCGTAAGGAGCTATATTAAAAACTTGGCATATTTCGGCATTTGAGTCAACGCTTTAACTATCGGGATGTTCAAATGGAGTTGTTTGAAGATGTTCATGAATTTTTTGAAGTGAACATCCTCCTTCTCATGCTTCAATCTGGTTGGATAAAGGGATTGGAGGTTTATACTCGGATGATTTTGTTGGTCCTTGTTATTGGAACTTGTCATTTCTTCCCTGATTTTTGTCTTCACTATTTTCTTCAACTAGCTTGGGGTCTTCCCCGGAGGCTACCCCACTTTTCTTGACACTTGGGTCAACCTTGACCCTTGTCTCCACTTGCCTCCCGCTTCTAAGAGCAATGGCCTTTAAGTGCTCCCTTGGATTGTCTTCCGTGTTGCTTGGAAGACAACACGAGTTCCCCCACTCGATGCTCAAGAGATTTCACAGAAGCTTGGAGATTTCTCAAAGCAGAACCTATCTCACTGAACTGTTCGGCGTGCTGAGTGAGTTGAGCATTCACCTTGCCAAATTGTGCATCCATGCTACTAGTTAGACTATTGAACCTGTCATTGGTACTAAGCATGAACTTGGTAAGGACCTCTTCAGTAGAAAACTTCCTCTCAAAGACTGGTTGTTGAAATTGAGATCCTTGAGATGGTGTACCTCTTTGTTGTTGTTGGCCTTGGTTCCATGAAATATTTGGGTGGTTCTTCCACCCTGGATTGTAAGTTGAACTATACGGGTTCCCTTGATTTCGTTGCCCTCCAATGTAGTCAACATTCTCAATAGAGCATGGCGAGGAGCTTGCAATTGGACATTGTGCTGCATCATGCCCACCACCATAAGTGCTACAATTCATCACTGATTCGACCTCGAACTACGCCCATAAGAAGATCAAGCTTTTCGAGTCAACACATCAACCTTAGTGGCCAAGGCATCATTGCTACTAACTTCATAAAGCCCAGCGGTCTTTTTGTGTAGATCCTCTTGAGGCCCAATGTGATTCATTGCTTGCCATAGACTCAAGTAATTGCTCGGCCTCATCGGGATACTTGTTGCTAAAGGGAACCACCCGCTGCGGCATCAATGAGTTGGCGAGTAGCATAATTCAGCCCATTGTAAATGATTTGTACTCGCATCCATGAGGCAAAAACCATGGTGGGGGCACCTTCTAAGGAGATCCTTGAATCTCTCATAGGCTTTAAACAATGTTTCGGACTCCCCTTGTTTAAAGGCTGAAATTTCTTGCCTCAACATCGCCGCTTTGCTTGGCGGAAAGTATCTCCCAAGGAACTTCTCAACCATATCCTTTCCATGTTTTTAATAGACCCCGGAGACAATGATGTAAGCCAGCGATAAGCTCCGTCTCTCAAACTGAATGGAAATAGTCTCAAAGCGGATCGCATCGTCGGACACCCCATTAATCTTGAATGTAGAGACAAATTTGGAGGAACAGGGAAAAGGTGGTCATGTGCATCTTCATTTGCTAGACCATTGAATTGAACCGAGTTCGGACCATGCCGATTGTACTCGCTTTAATTTCAAAGTTGTTGGATGCCACGGTCGGTGCTTGAACACTAAACTCATCTCCCATGAATTGGGGTCTTTCATATTCGGATAGAGTGCGTCGCTCTTTGGCCATGATTGAAGACTCTCTATCCTCAATTTCAATGTTCTGCGTACCCGATCCTTCACCAACCTCTCTCAATCTCCGATGCAAAGTTCTTTCAATTTCACTATCTGGTGTAATCAATGTAGATGGATTTGAGCGTGTCATGCACAGTACCTTGCAAAACCGAAAAAGATGATAAAAAGTTAAGATTAAAGAAAAAAAAATAACAATAAAAGAAAATTGAGAAAAGAATGAAATGTCTAGAGTAATAATCTAAAAGTTTCCTAGAATTCCTTAAGGTCCCCGGCAATGGCGCCAAAAACTTGATTGCTTCCCCGCAAGTGTACGGGATCTCCAAGTAATACCTCGTGTGAAGACATGAGGATCGTATTCCACGGGGCTAAGGATCTCCTATTACTCCTTCTTGAGCTATTATCTAGCCTAAGATCTCTAGTGATGGATTTTACTCTACTAAATGTAATTAAAGCTAAAACGATATTTGCCAACAAATTAGAGAGAACAAGCAATGAGCAAGCAAGAGAATCAATGAAATGCAAAGGCCTATGGATGTGGATCAACTTGAGGGGTTATCATGCAACATGGATGATGATCTAAAGATGCAAGGGTAAAATGGACCATGAGATTCCAAGATTAGAACAACCCCAATTTCTCGGTGATTGAACCCTAATCCCATACGAACATAGATAGGAATTTCTCCCAAATCCATATCCCTACGATTGCTTTAAGTGCGAGAAATCTCACTTAGGAGTAAACCTACTCTTCTTCGGGATTAAAACCTACATGGAGGCTACCAAACACCCGATTTCTCGGTGATGATACAAGTATCCCCTTCTTATCCATTCATGATCTAATACATGCGAGCAAGTCACATCTACATGCATCACTCATAAAAGAGCTACGGATTTCTCCTTAGTGTAACACTTAGCATGAAAATAATGGATTAAATCTCAAAATTACCCAAACATGGAATTAAAAAGTTATCATCCAACATTCATTATAAAACCCCCCAAGGTTCACCAACAGCCGGTGGCCTTGGGGGTCCAGTGTGTGATCATCCCACAACAAGCAATACAAACAAGCAAAACACGAAACAAAAGCATAAATGACACTTCCTAGATGAAATGGTGGAGGAGGAGGTGAAAGAATATGCCGAATGACGCTTTCCCGCCAAAGGGTGCCCAATGGCGCTTCCTCTAGCCCGTGGGTCTCCTTCCTTCAAATCGTGGTAGATCTCCCCTTGAATGAAGTTGCCTTCTTGCCTTGAGAGTCTTGGACCTTGGGCTTGGATGATCTTCTAGATTCCTTGCCCTTCTTCTCCTCCCCAAGGTCGCCACAAGCCTCTCAAGTGTCTCCCAAAATATGCCCAGCAAAAAGTCTAGCCAAAAAAGTTCCTTTTTTGCCCTAAAAATTAGTATATATATCCCCCGGTCATACGGGTCGTATGGGGGTCGTATAGCACTCAAAAACCCTAGATTTGCTTACATACGGGGTGCATACGGCCTCCATACGGCCCCGTATACTGGGTAGTATGGAAATCTTGGTAGACACTCTGAATCATTCCGCTACTACAGTGCATACGGCCCTTATACTGGGTAGTATGGGGGTAGTATGAAATTCCTGTTTTCTTCTCTTTTCGCCCAAATGATATCTTTTTGTTCTTCATGGCTTCCTTATGCCCTACAAAGCAAATAGTAGACGATTAAGCATAAAACGGGCATCAAACCTCACAAAATACATGCAAAGTAAATACGATATATATATGAAAACACCTACATTTAGACACTTATCAGCTCTTAAACCTTTTTGCATACATTTTTTCATTATTTTTGCATTATTTTTGCATGTACTCATTTCTTAAACAGAGAACTCATTTCTTAAACAGAGACTTCATTTCTTAAACAGAGAACTCATTTCTTTAAACGGAAACCTGATTTCTTAAACAGAAAACTCATTTTTAAATAAAATCTCATTTCTTAAACAGAAAACTCATTTTTCAAACAAACCTCATTTTGTTAAACAGAAAACTCATTTTTTAAACAGAAACATTGATTTAAACAAAAAATCAATATTTACATGACAAATTAATCCTGGGTATAAAAACCAATTAATCTTGGCCACTCGTACATATTTAAATAGAAACAACGATATTTAAGCATTTTTTTAAAAGTAAACGCAGTATATTAAACAAAAACAACGATAGTTAAACAAAGACAACTAAGCATAAAGACGGTCGTTCTTTATTATATGGAGATAACGATATTTACATTAAAAATTTAATAAGTTTGTGGAAAAGAAGTTAGGTAAGCATGATTACATTATAACGACAAACAAACTTATAACTACAAACAAAAGAATTTAGGTTAGCATGAAGAATAATACATGTACTCATTTCTTAAATAGGGAACTCATTTCTTAAAAAGAGAGTTTATTTCTTAAACAGAGAGCTAATTTCTTTAAATAGAAACCTCATTTCTTAAATAGAAAACTTATTTCTTAAACAGAAACCTCATTAGTTTAAACAGAAACATTGATATTTATACAGAAAAACCAATATTTACATGATAAATTAATCCTGGGTATAAAAACAAATTAATCTTGGCCACTCGTACATATTTAAATAGAAACAACAATATTTAAGCACTTTTTTAAACGTAAACACAATATATTAAACAGAAACATCGATAGTTAAACAAAGACAAATAAGCATAAAGATAGTCGTTCTTTTATTATATGGAGATAACGATATTTACATTAAAAATTTAATAAGTTTGTGGGAAAAAATTTAGGTTAGCATGAAGAGTAATGCATGTACTCATTTCTTAAACAGAGAACTCATTTTTTAAACAGAGCTCATTTCTTTAAACATAAACCTCATTTCATAAACAGAAATCTAACAGAAACCTCATTTCTTAAACAGTAAACTCATTTCATAAACAGAAACCACATTTTTTTAAACAGCAAACTTATTTTTTAAACAGAAACATTGATATTTAAACAGAAAAACCAATATTTACGTGACAAATTAATCCTAGGTATAAAAACCAATTAATCTTGGCCACTCGTACATATTTAAATAGAACCAACGATATTTAAGCACTTTTTTAAATATAAACGCACTATATTAAACAGAAACAACGATAGTTAAACAAAGACAACTAAGCATAAAGACGGTCGTTCTTTATTATATGGAGATAACGATATTTACATTAAAAATTTAATAAGTTTGTGGGAAAAAATTTAGGTTAGCATAATTAAATAATAACTACAAACAAAATAATTTAGGTTAGCATGAAAAGTAATGCATGTAATCATTTCTTAAACAGAAAACTTATTTTTTAAACAAAACCTCATATTTTAAATAGAAACTCATATTTTAAACAGAAACATCATGTTTTAAATAGAAACTCATTGCACCCAAGGGCATTATAGTCAAACCCTGTCACACTTGCCACAACTTCCCACGCAAGAAACAATTTCAAAAAGAAGGGGTTTTTATGGGTGGTTTAAAAAATCATTGTATTAAAAAAGAAAGGGGTTTTAATGGATATTCAAATTTAGGAGGAAAATATGTACATATTGCAAACTTTGGGAGTGTTTTTAGCAATTTCCACTTTTTTCAATGACAACATGATGAGCACAATAATAACCCTATAGTTAGAGACCAAAGTGAAATTTAGAGCCAATCATAATTATTTATTATAAATAAGTTGATAATAACTTCAATTTAAAATAAGAATACTATTTGATATGTAATTTTTGTTGCAATGTGCTAATAATTTAATTTGATAGATAAACAAATTAAAATGTAGTTTTTTTTATCCTTTTTGAAATTATTTTGATATGTCTTAAATTTTTTTAAGTTATTATAAATTATTTTAAACTTTTGTTGTTTAGGATTAAATTTAAAAAAAAAATATTTTGCAACTCCTTTATATTTGTTTATGTTTTATACTTAAATAAAAAAGGTTTTTAGTCCAATTGGGTAATGTGATTATCCCAAGTTTGTGGTCCTTGGTTCAAACCGTATCCATGACATCCGCTGGGTCAAACAGGCCTGGCTCGGCCTCGGCCGATTCAATGATAGGTCGGGCTTGGTTTATTCTATGAATGAACCGTTCCCAATTTGACTTCCGATGAACTGAATCCGGCGGATATAATTAACTGCCCGGTGCCCACCTCTATGGCAACTTGCTATTATTGTCTTTCTTATAAAAATTTCGTGAGATGACAACTAACAACGTGTTTTGTATACACAAACAGATATTCAATAATATTACATAAATAAATAAACAATAAATATAAATCTGCCATTTTGACTTTTTCGATAATATATATATACATACTTATATGTGAACACAGGCACTTTCTTGTGCAACTTCATTTCCCCTTCTCTCTCCACATTTGTTTGTTTATACTCATCTGACGCGTACCGAAACCTAACATGTTCCGCCTGAGCAACAACCTCGTAGGCCTTCTCAACTTCATCGTCTTCCTCCTCTCCATCCCCATCCTCGCTGGCGGCATCTGGCTCTCCACCCGCGCCAGCACAGACTGTGAGAAGTTCCTCGAGAAGCCCATCATCGCCATTGGTGCCTTCCTCCTCATCGTCTCCCTCGCCGGCCTCATCGGCGCCTGTTGCCGAGTTTCATGGCTCCTCTGGATCTATCTCCTCGTCATGTTCCTCCTCATCGTCCTCCTCTTCTGCTTCACCATCTTCGCCTTCGTCGTCACCAATAAAGGCGCCGGCGAGGTCGTTTCTCAACGCGGGTATAAGGAGTACAGGCTTGGGGATTACTCCAATTGGTTGCAGAAGCGAGTGAACAATGAGGGGAATTGGGCTAAGATTCGCAGTTGCATTCAGGATAGCAAGGTTTGCACGAGTTTGAGTGAGAAAAAACAGACATTTGATCAGTTTATCAATGAGAATCTCTCACCCCTACAGGTATAAAGATTGTTTTTTTTTTTAATTATAAAGTTTATAGATTTGATGTTTAGATCTGGGTTTCTGATCAGTTTTACTTTTTTGTTGTTTTGGCGAAATTAGGGGTTTTAAAGTTTCTTGTCTGAATTTCCGTTATAGAAATGAACTGTGTCTCAATTTCTTTGACTGATGATTTTTTTTTTCTCTCTGAAATTGTTGCGCCTTTTGGCGTAAAGTCTTAACTTTGATTTATAATTATATATTTATGAGGTTTGCAAAGTAAAAAGGCGGATAATCAGGTGGGGAAAAGGGATTCGGACTTCGGAGAGTTTCCACCACCCCTTTTCCTCAGTAATCTGACTTTTCGACCAGGATTTCTCTTTGTTTTGGACTTTAGACTGTTGAGGGGTGGGTTTTCTATTAATTTGGAGCTCTTGTTCTTGAAACTGGCGAGGATTTCCTTACATTTTCTGGTGTTTTACGGAGAATTCTTCTGAGATTAGGTTCGAAGTCTTGCTTTGACAACAAAAACTGGGCAACTTTCAGAAATGGGCTCTCGTGGCTTTTATATGTTTATGATATTGGTTTTCATTTGTTTAGTGTCTCAAGGATTGAAGGAGCCCCTCAGTATGGCTAGGCTTTCCATTGAATCAACTTAAAGTGGTACAAATCTATTGAGACTAAGGGTTGAGTTGGGTTTTCTTCTAAGACACTAGATTTCAGATCTGGAGTACTGATGATAATTATATTGTATTTAAAATTGACATTCTTAAGAGAGATGCTTATGGGGACATGAGTCGCAGTGGAAATTTTTAGTTTGAAGTTTTAAGACAAATTTTAGGATGATTAGCCATTTCTATGAACTTTCTTTTCAAAAGCTGAAATATTCAACTTGCACTATTTGTTTTGTATCGTAATCAGGCTTTTTCGTACCTTATTCACATGTTATCTGTTTTGAATACTATTGGTCTTTGAACATGGGCATGCCTAACACTCAGCATTATTGGTTTCCAGAGAATCTGTTGCCCGTTCTACTCTACATGAACTGTAATGGTTACTTTAAGTGAAGGGCTATGTGACCCTCTGCAGACCTAAGTGAAGGGCTCCACTTTTTGCTAAGCTTTACACTAGTAATGGTTACTTCTTCTTGTGTTTTTGTTCAAGATTCAAGTTTCTGTTGTTTGTTCTCTTGTCTGAATTGTTGAATAACACATTTCTAAACCATTTCTTTGTATTTTGTTAAAGAACTCTCTCCATGCAGTCATCAAAAAATCTTGGAAGGTGTCGCTTCTTTTGAAAATTCCTTATCCAAATGGAAGATTAGTTTTCTTGTTTGTTTTTTTTTGTGTTTTGATATGATTGATTTTATAGGAAGATCTTTGAATGTGGACTGTTACTTTTGGGAGCTTTTGGTATTATTTTTCCGCCCGGATTCTTATTAAATAAATTGTTTGTGATTCCTTTGTGCTAGTGTGCGTCGTTCCATTCCAGTTAGGATTTCCTAATGATCAGCTTTCTTAGTTTTCATTCTATGTTTTTTTTATTTGTTTAGATTCGCCAAACTTTTATAATTTTTATATCTTTGTGCTTGCACATATGTCCGAATTTTAGGATCCTTTAACTTTCTCATTTTGACCTTGGTTCAGCTTTTAGTCAACTTACATTTTGTAATATTATTTTGATATAGTCTGGGGTCATTATTAAGTAAGAGAGAACGTGTGTTATGCTATGAATTATGGATGGCTAATTTGTGTTTTCGTGATTTTGATTGTCTGTAGTAATTTATTATTTTATGCTTCACCTAGTATTACATTATTATACCATTACGACATGAGGGTTATTGTCATAATTTACTTGCCAATTTTTATCCGGCTGATAAAATTGTTTATTATAATAGCAAAATGATTCAGTTAAATTTAGCTGGATGGATCTATTATTTTATCCCTGAAAAATTCATTGTCTATCTTTGTTTTAGGAACTGTTTCTGTTTGGCTTTGGTCTTGTCCATAAAATTTTAGCCTGGAATAGATTTCAGATAGTCTCTGTTTCATTGACCCAAAGTATATGTGCCACACTCAGAATATGCTGTGGTATCTGTATTTCATCCATGTAGCAGCAGTGCTTTCAGTATCTTGCCAAAAATTTGAGGCAGTTTTCTATTATTTGAACTTTCTGGTCTTGTTGCAAAATTAATTGTGTTGATTTAAGAATGTGGCATGGCTCTCTGGCTCAATTTTATTCTTTTCCATTTCTAAGCCAACTTGCATTTCTGTTCGGCCTTAATCAGATGGCAATGCCACAGTGGAAGCATGCCATATATGTTTGTCAAGTCTTTGCAATTTACTTAGTTATCTTCTCATGTGAACTGTTCATTTTTTTTTGGTAACTTGTCACTTCATCAATACCTCTAATGTCAATGAGTCATGGTGTCTTTGTGAATATATTTATGAGTTTTATTTCTAGTTTCTAAACTTGATTGGGCGGAATTTGCTGCTTCTTAACAGTCTGGATGCTGCAAGCCTCCTACCGCCTGCAACTTCACTTACCAAAGCGAAACTGTTTGGACCAAGCCTACTAATTTTATTTCCGGCAACTCGGACTGCAACACTTGGCAGAATGATCCTAAAATTCTTTGCTACGATTGCCAGTCCTGCAAGGCCGGTGTTCTTGCCAATCTCAAGCATGACTGGAAGAAGGTGGCCATCGTAAACATCATCTTCCTCATTTTCCTTATTATCGTCTACTCGGTCGGATGCTGTGCCTTCAGGAACAATAGGGAGGACAATGCGTATCCGAGATGGAAGGGACATGCGTAATGGAAGATATGTTATCCACCAATCTATGTACTTAGTTTTTATATCCTTCGTATCTAGATTATGAATATATCACTTGCATTTCTTTATGATGTCGTAGTTCTACTTCAGCTTTGGATATATTCTGTTACAGAGAGCATACTTGATACTCTGTTCACTTGCATTTCTTTATGATGTCGTAGTTCTACTTCAGCTTTGGATATATTCTGTTACAGAGAGCATACTTGATACTCCTACATGATGTTGATGTAAATTTTATGCTAAATGTTTGGAGGTTCTATCACTTATTCTATGCTGTTGTTGGGGTGGGGGGTTGTTTTGGTTTTTGTTAATTAAATTATTTGCTTTCACAAAGGCGCCTTCTCTTTATTCTCCATTTTTTATTCTCTGTGATGCTATATGATTGAGCTGTGGACACAGAGAGTGACACAAGGGTACTGTCACATGTCATGCTTGTTTGTCATTTGATGTTTCAGTTTTTGTTGTGTTCTATTGTGCCTCAATTATTTAACTTTAGACAGTAACAAAAGGTGGTAGTAATGAAGATGAATGAGTGGATGAGAGATACAAGCGAGTTGAAGAGATGTTTTTTTGAAGACTTTTGAGCATGGTGAGCCTACAATGTAATTTGTCTTTGTGTGAATCTACACAACTAGTAATTATGTGGGTGAATGGGGCTAACGAGGTCATCACACGACATGGTGAGTGGTGGGGGTGGCAAAAATCTGGGTCCGGACAAAATTGGGTCCGGGTAACTATTACTATAAATAAATAAATTTGTTGTTTGGACCCGTTTTGGTTTTAAATCCCGACAAACCTAACTTGTTCAGACCCGGTTTTTTTTTAAAACCGGGTTGACCGGAGGTCTGAATTTTGTCTAAATCTTATAAAATACATTTAACTTCACTCAAATATTAAATTATAAAAAATGACTTAATTCAAATTAAATACATCCAACAATCCAAAACTCAAATCAAATCATACAAAATTCCAAGTCTTAATAAAAAAAATCATATAAGTTTGAAGTTTTTGGAAAATTGGGCTTAAAAACAATTGGGCTCATGATTTGGTCTTCTAAAATTTTAGAGGTACAAAAACCTGGTTGTCCGAATTTCTTTGTCCGGAGCCGGTCCGGATTTAAATTTAGACAATTAAGCATTGGCCAAACCCTGCCTGGATTAATAAAACTTTTGTCCAAACCATTTTTATTCCGGGCCGGACAAAATTGGGCCGGTAGGCCCGGACAAAATATTGCCACCTCTAGTGAGTGGGTGACTCATTAGTGGTGTGATGGCAACTGAAAGTCTGAATTTTTTGTTTATTGAAGTTTAATTACATCATCAATTAGTGGGAAACAAACAAATCAAGCACAAGGACATGTGACAAGATCCCCTTGCGTATATCCCGCAAGTGCACGGGTTTGTGGAAGTAATAATCCTGGATGAGCGGCTATCGAATCCACAGGGAATAGAGAATAAAAATACTTAATTCGCTTCTTAGCTTTGTGAAAAATCAATAATGATAAGTGTGACAATGATTCAATTCTCAACAATAAAAACAAGTAAGAGAACAAAAGTAGAGAAGGGGGTAAGGCAATCGATAAAGATGGGGTACCCGAATAATGCTCCGCCTAGGATAATTGTTTCAAGTGCAAGAACCCTCTATTATGCTTCCTAATCAATTCAATGGTGAGTCGTGGAAATCCTTAATTACATAGTCCCAAATCTAAGGTCAACTATGCCTAACTCTATACATGTCCCGGAGAAGAAATTAGATAACTTCTCAACCTCGCACTCGCATAGAGTTGCAATGAGCTCTAGGGATTCCAAGTGATAAATCTCTTCCTAATTATAGACCTAACCCTTTTGTCCAGGTAAAAGATCTCTAACCACGATTAAGCCCTAGATACTAAGATCACCTCAACGCTTCACTCCGTTGCATGTGCAACTAAGCCCAGCGGAAGTTCATCCATTAGACCATTCACTCTATTATGGCCACAAAGAACTCGAGGAACGGAGGTGGAATCTATCACGTCGGAGGGGAAAGGGGACGCTCCTGTACCTCTCGACTCACCCTCTCAACCTTCTCCAACCTAGCTTTGTCTAACGCTCGTGGTGTGTCACTCACTCACAAGGTTACCAATGAGAACTCTCAACCCTAGTGTCACTCTAGGGGAAATGTTCATACAATTAAGCATTCAAGGTTGGAACTCACAATAAACATCAATTAATTGAAAGCATAATAAAGAGATTCAATGAAACGAATACATCCTAGGGTTCACAAATACCCAAGTACCCACTAGCGGTTTAGCTCTCCATGGAGCTAAGTACAATCAAAAGAAATAGAATGTAAAAAGCAATGAATCCATAAAAGAAACCCCCTCGATAGTCGTAGTCGATGGTCTTGTGGAAAGTCCTCTACTCAGTCAGTCCAAGGATTCCCTCGTCCGGTATAGGATACGCCTCGATTGAAGCTCCCCTACCAACCTTCTTCCTAAGGAATAACGATGTCGGAGCCGTAGAACCTCTCCAAAACCTTGGCCAATACCTCTCAATACCCTAGCCTAAGCCCTCTCTCAAGTTGGGGAAAACATGGAGAAAAGAATACTAAAATCGTGTAAATTCTACGAACTTACATTTTTCACGACCCGGTACATGAACATGATCTTCTCCTGACTGCTGCTCGCTACAATATCCGGCCTGAATAGCTTCCCGAATCCATACTTTCATCGAGTAGCATAAGCGGGCACACGCTTTACGTCGTGGATCACTTGCTTCTTCAATGATAGGCAAGTTGGTGGAGCTCTTGTTCTATGTGCATAAGTCGGAATGCTCGAGTGTGACTGCCTTGTGCCCCTCCAAATGGATGTTCCAACTAGAATACGAGGAGGTTGGCACACACTCTAGCATCTCACATTGGCTTCTTTCCTTCATATTCGGCCTCACAACCCTACCTACACGAAAGTAACATAAAAACACACATATTAGTATAAAAACCCGAGAAAAGTAATGCTCAACATAAGGAATGAACGCTTTGCATTCATATCGCACAAGCACTTATCAAACTGCCCCACACATAAGCTTTTGCTTGTCCTCAAGCAAAAATTAAACATTCTGTGCATCAATGAAGAAAATATTGAAAGTGCTTGGCCTTAGGTTCACCAAAGTATACAAAGAAAGCATTCTACAAGTAAGGGAAATTTCAACATTAAATATAAAAATCAATGCTCTAGGTAAAAACTTGAATAAAAAAGGACAACAAATCCGAAATCGTGTACGTGTGTGAACTCACTCAAAACAACCCAAGGTATACTCCTCAAAGTTCTAAGTACAAGGGACTTATTTATCTACAAAAGTGACAACAATTTCAAAGATGGTAGTAGCTTCACACATCCTCTAAGGTAGCCCTTTCCAAAGCGGCCGCTAAGGTGGCTTTCACACTTTCGAGGTGGTAGCCTTTTTTACCGGAGTGGTAGCTTTCACTCATCCTATGAGATAGCTTTTTCTCTCATTAGGGCATAACTAGTATCCGACTTATGAGAGTAGCTTCATACTTCATAGGTGGTAGCTCTTTCCACCCAACAAGCACAAATAACCAATAAAACTAAACTTTTTTTTTTTTGAATTCAACAGAAGAAATAACTATAACTAGTCCCTTTAACATCAAACTTGAGTTTCCAAAAGAGTCTAATAAGTGAGTAGTGTAACAAGTATAAATCGGGCAAAAAATCGTAGACATTCAAGCAAAACTAGAGCATGAAAACATTCAATGTTAGAAATTCTCCTAAACTCAAGAATATAATCCTTACAACTAAGGTGAACCGCCATTGGCTATGTGAGCATATATCAATCAAGAACAATAGAAAAGAATGTGTGCACTTTGAAACTCCCCCCCACACTTAAGTTGTACATTGTCCCCAGTGTACACATGCAAGCTCACTCAAAATATATATCGTTCAAAAGCAAATGTGGGAGAAGCAATCAAAACAATACTCCCCTGACTCCTAGTGTTGCGTTTGATGAAGCTAATTCCATGGGGGTAGTGTTCCGACGGGTTGTGAAGCTCACACGGCTAAGTGCCTAAGCACCTTGGCCGTGCCCATGACTAAGTCTCAATTCCCAAGAAGACAAGACCATCTGCACGCATACACGAGGGGGTTCAGTAAAGCTCAATAAAAACAAAATATCTCGAGTATATATAAAAGATAGACAATGAATACAACTCGAGATGCAAAATGAAAAATAAACTCGAAGGAGAATCCTTTATGAGTGAACAAGTCTAAAAATAAAATGCATAGAAAGAAAAAGAACTAAAAAAATCAAATGTCGGTGTCGCCCTCGGGCTCAGGTGCTGCTGCTGCTGTTGGTGAAGATGCACATGGTGGGTCCACCGGTGCCGGGGTAGGGGATGAGGGTGTCGTAGATGTCGAGGGAGCATGAGGAGTCCTCAGTCGCAAAACAAATGAAGAGGCGACGTCTCGCTCTAAGATCTGCTGTAATACGTCGAAGCGTGCCATGAACTCTGTGTATTGGGCGGCTTGCGTGGCCCTGATCTCGGAAACCTCTGCCCGCACCACTCCTAAAGCATTCTCGAGTCTCTCAAAGCGATCATGGGTTTGAGATGGTGTAAACGAACGTACGGGGGTATGTTCTCCGCCGCTGGAGGTGCCTCAGTCTCCATTGGTGCTGACTGAGGCTCATCACTGTTATCCTCGAAATGGTATATTCAGCACATAAACACCATTTGGATATTTATGGACCAAACCCATGAGCCTCGATTGTTTCTAACCCCAGTGGTGCTGGTATGATTGTCTTCTCGGCTCCACTGATTGCGTCTCATAGACCCATCCTCAAAATGAGTATAGTAATGTATGGACCCGAGAAAATGACACCTAGTCTGGGATACTGTCCTTAATGCTTAAATACTCCGCTAAAATGTGCCCCAGATGGACCGGCTCGTTCCGCACCATGGAGTATAAGTACAGAAGTTCTTGCTTGTTTATGACTCCCGTGCTATCACCGCGACCATTCACTAACCTGCTTATGATGGCGTGAAGATATCTATAACTAGGTCGAGATAAACATGAGGCCTTAGACACTCCTGGTTCATATCGCCCCTAACCACATAGTATTCTATACGCCTCCGTGGGAAATAAACCCGACATGTCAATTGGAAGACTCTCGTACTCCTCAGTCTCAGTATACTCCTCATCGTATAAACCAAGTCTAGTGGAGAACTGTGTGACGCTCATACTATGATGTTGCCCAAAAGATCTGAACTGAATAGCGCCGACACTACCAAAATGAGCATAAGAGTGGTCGAACTCAAATGAAGCAAGCATCTCTAGAGTGAGTGAACGGATAGTAGGGTCATGAATATTCAATATCTTGTGCCAACTACCGGCTGATAATAGTTTCTCGACCTCATCAGCCATGTCATCTGCTAGTTGCACCTTCCTGAGTGACCCAATATTCAGGATTCACGTTTGACCAAACTTAAGCTTCGCTAACCGCTCAAACCGAGCTCGATGCTCAGGAAGTGTGGATTCCATGACTTCCGGCTCAGGGGTAGGCCCTCTAAGACGTTTAGCAACTGCCTTCTTTGATCTTGTGGCCATACCTGCATGTATTAGAAAAGAAAATCAATTAATTTCTGCAGGAAAATAATAACGCACGGCCGTGCAGAAATTCCACACGCCCGTGTACATTCACGGGGCGTGGAAAACGCACGGCCTTTGTAGTCATTCTCCCAGCTACAACCCCATCTCACTCCCAGATCTTCTCAAAAACAAATCATAACCATTTTAGCAAGAAACCGATGTGTATTATCCATTTAAATCTCATGTAATCAGCTAGACTCAAAGGAAGTTGATGATGAGAAGATATAAGGTCTTACCGGTGAGTTGAAGCAAAACACCTCTGCAATCCGCACAATGCACAATCAATTGATTCAAAGACAGTAAGAGGAGGTCAAGAGAATGTCGGAAGATGTTCTTTGAGCGACCTAGGGTCAGCTGAGGAGCAAGGTGTGACTATTGTATTGGGAGAGCAGACAGTCTTTTAATTCTTGGAGATCCACATGGGCGTGCGGCATAGCTCATGACCGTGCGGCCTCAAACGAAGGTATCACAGGGGCGGACGCACGCCCCTGTGGCTTCGCTGGATATCCTAGAAATATTGTCAAATGTTCTACACGCCTGTGTGGGAATTCCGCACGGGCGTGGACATTCACATGCCCAACTCACAGGGGCCGCCACGAATGTGTGGAAATTACCCACGCCCGTGTGTGGTTCACAAGGTCGCCCACAGGGGCGAGTCCACGCCCCTGCGTGCTCTCGGGATAATCCGCCCAACTCTGCAGGAATTCACACGCCCATGCAAAAATTACCCACGGGCGTGTGACAGTCGCATGGTCGTTCACAGGAGCAGCCGCACGCCCCTGTGCCTTCTCTGGATGAGCTTCGCAGTGCAACTCCACGGGCGTGCGGAAATTCCACATGCCCGTGTGTTTTCTCTGGATGACTTAGAAAAATCTGCAGGCTCTACAGAGAATTTCTGAACATGTGTACACACTCAGAGCCTGCTATATTATGCTAATTTTACTAGTGAAAAACATGAAATATTGCTCAAATGACCATACTTTGCCAATTCCACTTGAAAACACACAATGACTTTAAAACCCACAATAAAATCCCAGCACAAGCATCATAAAAATCAAGACTCCAACACTTAACAATTTATTCATGCAAACAACCTAACTAAAAATAAGAAAACAGTAAACACTTGGGTTGCCTCCCAAGAAACGCTTGTTTTAAGTCACTAAGCTTGATGTACCTTGTCTTACCTCACGGGGGTTCATGGAGGAAAAATACATCTCTATTGTCACTGCAAATCTCTCCGCCATAGTATGGTTTCAGCCTATGTCCATTCACCTTCAATGTGCCCTTCTCCGGATGGTTAATCTCAATGGCTCCATGGGGTGAAACTTCGGTTATGGTATACGGACCAGACCACCTTGATTTTAGTTTCCCCGGAAATAAACCTAGATGAGAGTTGAAAAGTAACACCTGATCGGCTGCTTTGAAGTCCTTCGGAATCTTAATATGCTTGTCATGCCACTTCCGAATTCTTTCCTTGTATATCCTTGCATTCTCATATGCCTTCATCCTCCATTCGTCTAACTCGTTGAGATGCAATATTCGTTGTTCTCCAGATTTGCGCAAGTCAAAATTCATCACTTTAATTGCCCAATATGCTTTGTGCTCTAATTCCACCGGTAAATGACAAGATTTTATATACACTAAATTATAGGGAGTGGTCCCTATTGGGGTTTTGTATGCTGTTCTATTAGCCCAAAGTGTGTCATCTAACCTTTCGGACCAATCTCGTTTCCTTTGTTCCACTGATTTGGTTAATATTCTCTTGAGCTCTCTGTTTGTAACCTCCACTTGCCCACTTGTTTGCAGATGGTAAGGAGTAGCAAGACGAAGATGAACTCCATAACGCTTTAACACTTTCGCCAATTATGTATTACAAAAATGGGTTCCCCGATCGCTGATGATAATTCTTGGAGTTCCAAAGCGAGTGAATAGCTTCTTCAAAAACTTCACCACAGTTCTTGCATCATTAGTTGGAAGAACCTGGGCTTCTACCCACTTGGAAACATAATCAACTGCTACCAGAATATATTGATTTCCATTGGACTTCGGAAATGGTCCCATAAAATCAATCCCCCATACATCAAATACCTCGCAAAATTGTATGGGATTTTGAGGCATCTCATCCCTTCGTGATAAATTTCCAGCCCTTTGACAACTATCATATCGTAAAACGAGTTGATGAACATCTTGGAATAAGGTTGGCCAATAGAACCCAGCGGCTAAAACCTTCTCTGCAGTTCGACTTGAAGCATAATGCCCATCCCACTGGGCCTGAGTGATAATGCGCAATGATGTTCCAACCTTCCTGCCTAGAAACGCACCTTCGCACCACCTGATCTGCACAAATACGGAACAGGTAAGGATCTTCCCAGAAAAAGTTCTTAAGGTCACTGAAAAATTTCTTCTTTCTGCTGAAAGCTTAAACCCTGCTTCAATACCCTTCTTGACAAATAATTCACAAAATCTGCGAACCATGGAACATCTTTCGATTTTGATACCTGTATCGCATACAGATGCTCTTTAGGAAAGAAATCATTAATTTCCTTGCTTGCCGGTTCTTGCCCATCACAATCTTCTAATCTCAACAGATAATCTGCAACCATATTCTCTGTCCCCTTTTTATCTTTTATTTCCAAATCAAATTCTTGAAATAACAATATCCACCGAATCAATCTCGGTTTCGCATCTGCCTTGTTCATGAGATAACGGAGTGCAGAGTGATATGTGAACACTGTGACATTAGATAGGATGAGATATGGTCTGAATTTATCAAAAACAAACACTACTGCTAATAATTCCTTTTCAGTAGTGGTGTAATTCTCTTGTGCACTTGTAGAGTCTTGCTAGCATAATAGATCGGTTGAAATTGCTTGCTTCTCCTCTGACCCAAGACCGCTCCCACTGCATAATCACTAGCATCACACATTACTTCGAACGGCTCATCCCACTTCGGTGTTGTCAGGATTGGTGCTTGCACTAACTTTTCTTTCAGCACATTAAATGCATTCAGACAATCATTTCTGAAATCAAAAGGAGTATCCTTCTCCAAGAGTTTGGTCAACGGTTGGGAGATCTTCGAAAAGTCCTTAATGAACCTTCTGTAAAAACCTGCATGACCCAAGAAACTGCGGATCCCTTTAACATTCGTAGGCGGAGGAAGCTTTTCAATTATCTCAATCTTCGGCTTATCCACCTCCATACCTGCCTGGGAAATCTTATGTCCAAGGACAATGCCTTCTTGCACCATAAAGTGACACTTCTCCCAGTTGTGGACGAGATTCGTCTCTTCACATCTCACTAAGACTCTTTCCAAATTATTTAAGCAAGCATCGAAAAAGTCCCCAAACACTGAAAAATCATCGATAAAAACTTCCATAATATCTTTGAGAAAGTCATCAAAAATGGCCGTCATGCAGCGCTGGAATGTTGCAGGGGCATTACACAACTCGAAAGGCATTCGTCTATAAGCAAAAGTACCATAAGGGCAAGTAAATGTGGTTTTCTCCTAATCTTCTGGAGCTATTGGGATTTGAAACTATCCCGACATGCCATCAAGGAAACAGTAGAAATGATGCCCCGCTAGTCGTTCCAATATTTTGTCAATAAATGGCAAAGGAAAGTGATCTTTCCGAGTGACGTCATTCAGTCTTCTATACTCAATGCAAACTCGCCAACCAGTAACTGTCCTAGTGGATTAACTTATTCTTTTCATTCTTCACTACTGTCATTCCTCCTTTTTTCGGGACAACTTGGGTCGGACTCACCCACTTACTGTCTGATATGAGATAGATAATTCCTGCATCCAAAAGTTTTATTACCTCTCCCTTAACAACTTCCTTCATATTCGGGTTAAATCTTCGCTGAGGTTGGATCACAGATTTGTAGTCATCCTCCATTAGGATCTTATGAGTGCATAATGATGGGTTTATACCCCTAATGTCGGAGATCTTCAATGCAATAGCTGATTTGGGCTTTTTCAACATGCTAACAAGTTTATCCTTCTGCTCCGCAGACAAGTTTTAAGCTACAATCACAGGGAGTTTAGAGTTCTCCATTAAGAATGCATATTCCAAATGTGTTGGAAGAGTTTTAAGCTCAAGTTCAAGTGGTTCAACAATTGATGGACGCAAGCTGCCTTCCTTCAATTTATCAATCTCCTCGAAATCATTTGCCTCATGTTCACAGTTATTCTCCTCCTCTTCTAACTGGGTATCTATTTCTTTACAATCTGCAACGGGTATCAACGTGTCCATTCCACATAATTCCCTTTTTGAAATAGCAACCCCAACTGAAAATCAATTAATTTCTGTAGGAAAATAATAACGCATGGCCGTGCAGAAATTCCACACGTCCGTGTACTTTCATGGGACGTGGAAAACGCACGGCCTTTGCAGTCATTCTCCCAGCTACAACCCCATCTCACTCCCAGATCTTCTCAAAAATAAATCATAACCATTTTAGCAAGAAACCGATGTGTATTATCCATTTAAATCGCATGTAATCAGCTAGACTCAAAGGAAGTCGATGATGAGAAGAAATAAGGTCTTACCGATGAGTTGAAGCAAAACACTTCACACAATGCACAATCAATTGATTCAATGACAGCAAGAGGAGGTCAAGAGAAAGTCGGAAGATGTTCTTTGCGCGACCTAGGGTCAGTTGAGGAGCAAGGTGTGACTATTGTATTGGGAGAGCAGACAGTCTTTTAATTCTTGGAGATCCACACGAGCGTGCGGCATAGCCCACACCCGTGCGGCCTCAAACGAAGGTATCACAGGGGCAGACGCACACCCCTGTGGCTTCGCTGGATATCCGAGAAATATTGTCAAATGTTCTACACGCCCGTGTGGGAATTCCGCACGGGCGTGGACATTCACGTGCCCAACTCACAGGGGCCGTCACACGCCCCTGTGTCTTCTCGGGATGGAGAGAACTCATCTGCAGAATTTCGCACGGGCGTGTGGAAATTACCCACTCCCATGTGTGGTTCACAAGGTCGCCCATCGTAGGGCGAGTCCATCAGGGGCCGTGAACAATGCTCGCTCACGAAGCACTTTGCTACCTGTTTGCTATAGTGCTCTGCTATAGTATCCGGCATGAATAGCTTCCCGAATCCATACTTTCATCGGAGTAACGCAATCGGGCACACGTTCACGTCGTGGATCACTTGCTTCTTCAATGATAGGCAAGTTGATGTAGCTCTTGTTCTATGTGCATAAGTCGGAATGCTCGAGTGTGACTGCCTTTGTGCCCCTCCAAATGGATGTGCCAACTAGAATACGAGGAGGTTGGCACACACTCTAGCATCTCACACCCGACCTATGTCTTCGCGTTTGAACCTTAGTAAGATTTCCTTCAAAATCAGTGCATTGTGCTCCACATTGGCTTCTTTCCTTCATATTCGGCCTCACAACTCTACCTGCACGAAAGTAACATAAAAACACACAAATTAGTGTAAAAACCCGAGAAAAGTAATGCTCAACATAAGGAATGAACGCTTCGCATTCATATTGCACAAGCACTTATCAACATGCCTGGGACACCAAATGTTGAAGTACTGATAAAATTTTAGTGCCTTAACAATGGCTAATGTGCAAATTGAGAACATGATTCAAGTGGTCACCTACTCCAAATATTGTTGCAGATCATTGCGGTACTTCTTGAATTGTGGAGAAGTTTTGTTTTCGTTTACTGGACGAGCTGCTAACTTCTGCTCTTAAATGCTCCTTCATATGTGTTAATGTCTACAAACTCTTTAATCGCTCGCCATCACAAATAGTACCGGGGAATTATCTCGTATATTTTTCTGTAGTTGCAAGATATGAAAATGCTTTTCATTCAAGTGAAATGATACTTTCAAATGTGTGACGAGTTTATTTTGGAAGACGACAAATGGGAGAAGAGGAAGATTGATAATGTTGTTGCCTGAATACAATAGTGAATTTATTGGAGATTAACGTTGAGCTTGTAGACCTTTGAACTCGGAGGTTGAACAAAAGAATTTAGAGTCTCTTCCTTCTTAAGATGTTGATAAGTGCTTGTGTATAAATAATATGAAGTATTCTTTTCTTACATTGAGCATCACTTTTATTAGATTTTATCGCTTATTCGTGTGTATTTGTGTTCTTTTGTGCATTTAGGGTTGTGGAGTCAAGTTTAGAAGAAAAAGAACCAAAAGTAGATCGTGGATGCAATTGTTGATGAAGTACCTGGATCGAATAAAGATGAAGACACAAGTTGTGCTCAAAGACATGTGGGTGTGTGCCAACTTCCATTGTGCTAAAGAGAATACACAAAGGCAGTCACTCTCATTTGTTCTAACTCTTGCAATATTAGCAAGAGCCCCATCAATATGATTTCATTGAAGACATGACGCGATCTACCGCATGGATGTGTGCCCATTCATGTGGCCTCGATGAAAAGAGTGGATTCGGGAGCATTTTTGGGGAAGTATTGTAGCAGTTACTGCAGCAAAATCACTATAGTAGTTACTGTTTACAGCTCGTAGAAAATTGATTTCTGGAAATCCACACTGTCGTGTGGAAATTCCACACGCCCGTGTGGATGCTCGATTCAAGCCCCTATAAATACAGTCTTTTGAGGAGTCTTTGGGGATCTTCCTATCTTTTGCCCATCTTTGGAGGTGCTCATGGTTAGGGTTTGGAGAGGCTTTTGCTAGGTTTTTGCAGTGGTTCTACGGCCTTTAACGTCGAGTTCCTTTAGAGGAGAACTATTGGGAGAGCTTTCATCAACATCGATTCGGCGAGGTGTGCCCTAGGTTTGACAAGGGAACCTTTGGAAAAGACGAGGTGGCTCCACAAGACTATCGATACGGACTATAAGGAGGTTTTATCTATGGATTGCATGCATTTACTCTTTATTTCACATTTTCTTGTGTATTGCTCCATGGAGAGCTAAACCCCTAGTGGGTGCTTGGACTTGTAAACCCTAGGATGATTTTGTTTCATTGACTCTTATTATGTTTCTTTAATTGATGCTTTAATTGAGTTTCAACCTTCAATGCTTGTCGAATTGATTTTCCCTTACAATGACACTTGGGTTGAGAATCTATCTTGGTAATCCTTGTGAATGAGTGACACTTCATCAGGGTTAGAAAAAGTAAGGTTGGAGAGGGTTGAAAGGATGAGTCAAGAGGTAGCGGAACACCCACTTTCCCTTCCGATGTGGTTTATTCTACCTCCACATTCCAAGAGTTCTTTGCGGTCATGATAGAGTGAAGTGCTATGAGACAAACTCCACTGGGGCTTAGTTGCGCAAGTAATAGAGTGAAGTGTTGAAGTAATCCTTAGCCCTTGGGCTTGATTGTGACTAGGTGTCTTTCGCATGGACAAAAGGGTTAGATCTATATTAGGGTTTATCACTTGGAGTCCCTAGAGTTTTAAGCAACTTTATACAGGGTAAGGCGTCTAGAGCATTCCTTTCCGAGGGGCATAGTATAGGGTTAGTCATGGTTGACATTAGGTTTGGGACCGTGTGTTTTTAGATTTCCATGAATCATTAAACATCAGTTAGGAGGCATAATGATTAGTCTTGCACTTGAAATAATATTCCTAGGGTGAGTAATGTCCGGGTATCCCATCTTTCTATCGGTTACCTCTACTTATTCCTATTGCGTTTCCTTTCTCTTTTCTTTATTTTATTTGCATTGATATTGTTCACGCAAATCACGAATCGATTCACTTGATATCTAAATGGCATCACTACTTGCTTCCTAACAACTATTCCCTATGGATATGACTACTCACTTATCGGGTGTACTTTATTACTTCGATAACCCGTGCACTTGCGGTACACACTTGCTAGGAGTATATAAAGTTTTTGGAGCAGTTGCCTGGGAGTAGGCATTTTGGAAGAATTTTGCAGCTTTGCTATCTTAGCTATTCGTCACTTGTTCTATTTCACACTTTATTATTCTTCCATTGTTCTAATTTGTTTTTCTTTCTTTGATTGCATCTCCAGGTTATGAACCTGAGTAAACCCTTCGACATTGGTTGAAAGTGATCCAAATATTGGAAGAAGAATTCATAGACGAGGAAAAGAACCTGTGCAAGAACAGATAAATCAAGCTGAGATAGAAGTTGAAGGGTCTGATAATATGGCAGAACATCATGAACAGCTGACAAATGCCCTTTTGTGTATGTACCGCAAGTGCACGGTTTTGTCAAAGCAATAATACCCCGGTGAGTGGGTAGTCGAATCTACAGGGAATAGTGATTAGAAACACAAAGATTGCTATTTAACTAGAATAAAGATGAATCGATAATGATGTGAATAAGAATCAATGCAAATAGAAATAAGAAAAGAAGAAGGAGATGCAAATAAAAGATAGGAGAGGTAATTGACGATAAATAGGGCACCTGAACATTGCTTATCCTAGGACTATTGTTTCAAGTGCAAGACCAATCATTATGTTCCCTAACTAATGCTTAATAAGTCGTGGAGATCCTTAAACACACTGTCCCAAAACTTACGGTCAAACGTGACTAACCCTACACTATGCTCCGGTGGAGGAATCTCTCAATCTCGACACCTCACACTATGCTAGATTGCTTTAGGTTCTAGGGATTTCAAGTGATAAACCCTATTCCCTAAAATAGATCTAACCCTTTGGTCCAGGCGAAAGACCCCTACTCACAATTAAGCCCTAAATACTAAGGATTACTTCAACGCTTCACTGTGTTGCTTTGCAACTAAGCCCTAGCAGAGTTCGTCTCTTAGCACTTTACTCTGTTGTAACCGCAAAGAATTCTCGGAATGTGGAGATAGGATAAATCACACCGGAAGGGAAAGGGGACACTCCGCTGCCTCTCAACTCACCCTCACAACCCTCTCCAATCTAGTATTGTCTAATCCTCATGGTGTGTCATTCACCCACAAGGATTATAAAATGGATTCTTAACCCTAGTGTCACTCTAACTGAAAATCAACTCAACAAGCATTAAAGATTGGAACTCAATTAAAACATTAATTAAAGGAAGCATAATAAAAGGTCAAAGAGATAACATCATCCTAGGGTTTACAAGTCCAAGTACGCACTAGGGGTTTAGCTGGAGCAAAATACAATCAATAATGAAATTAAAAGTAAAAATATGCAATCCATGAATAAAACCCCTTTGGTGTTCGTGTCGATGGTCTTGTGGAGTGGTTGTATTTTCTCCAAAGGTTCCCTCGTCAAGCCTAGGGCACACCTCGCCGGATCGGTGCCGACGAAAGCTCCCCTAATAACTCTCTTCCAAAGGAAACATGATGTCGAAGGCCGTAAACCCCTCCAAAACCTAGCCAAGGCCTCTCTAAACCCTAGCCGTGGGCACCTCCAAAGGTGGAGAAAAGATAGTCAAAAGATGAAAAAGAGGATTTTGAAATTGGGCTAAAATCGCGACATAAACAGGGCTGGAATCAGGCATCCACACAGGTGTGTGGAATTACACACACCTGTGTGAATCCTAAGGAAATCGATTTTTTGTGGCCTATAAATAGTAACTTCTACAGTAAATTGCTGTAGTGATTTGTTATAGTAATCTGTTACAGTACTCCGCCAAAATACTCCCGAATCCATACTTTTCATCGAGGCAACATAAACGGGCACACGTCTATGTTGCAGATTGCATTACATCTTCAAATAAAAGCATATTTGACGATAATGTTGCTAGCTTTGCACAAGTCAGAATACATGAGTGTGATTGTCTTTGTGCTCCTCCAATTTTTATATTTCCTTGAACACCACGGAGGTTGGCACACACTCACATGTCTTTGAGCACAACTTGTATCTTTATATTTGTTTACTCCAAGATTTCATCAACTAAGTGCACTCACAATCTACTTTGGCTTCTTTCTTCTATATTTGTTTCCACAACCATACATGCACAAAAAAACACAAATACACATGTATTAGCCATAAAATCTGAGAAAAGTAATGCTTATCGTAAGAAAAGAATACTTCATATTATTAATACATGAACACTTATCAAACTCCCCCACACTTAAGCTTTTGCTTGTCCTCAAGTAAAACTAAAACATTGAAGCATAGAAGAAGGAAATATTGAAAGTACTTGGCCTTAGGTTCACCAATTCATGCAAGGGAAGCATTCTAAAAGTAAGGGAATTTTAACACTAAATATGAAAAAACCAATGCTCTAGCTAAAAACTCGAATAAAAAAGGACAACACACCTGAAAATCATGTAAGTGTGTGTAGACTCACTCAAGTCGACCAAAAGTATATTCCTCAAAGTTCCAAGCATAGGGGACTTATTTATGTACAAGACAAAGCAAAGAGACGGTAGTAGCTTCACACATAAGTTATTTGTGAAATCTGCGAACCATGGAGTGTCCTCTGATTATGAACTCTGAATTGCATACAAGTGCTCCTAGGAAAAGAAATCATAAATTTTTTTTCTTGCTGGCTCTTGACATGCACACCTCTCCAATCGAGACAGATGGTCTACAACCACATTTTCTATTCCTCTTTTATCTTTTATCTCCATATCAAACTCTTGAAAAAAATAAGATCTAACAAATCAATCTTGGCTTAGCATCGGCTTTGTTCATGAGTTAACGGAGTGCTGAATGATCTGTAAATACATTAACCCTCGATAAGATGAGGTATGGCCTGAATTTATTAAAAGCAAACACCACTAATAACAATTCTATTTCTGTAGTTGTATAATTTTCTTGAGCACTCATGAGGGTCTTGCTAGCATAGTAAATCGGTTAAAACTATTTGCCTTTCCTCTGACGCAATACTGCTCCAACGGCATAATCACTTGCATCGCACATGAGCTCGAAGGGTTTATTCCAATCTGGTGTGATCAAAATGGGTGCTTGCACTAACTTCTCCTTCGACATATTAAAAGCAATCAAGCATTCATCTCCAAAATAAAAGGGGGAATCCTTATCAAGGAGCTTTGTCAACGGTTGAGTTATCTTCGAGAAGTCCTTGATGAATCTCCGATAAAAGCCTGTGTGCCCCAAGAAACTTCGGACTCCTTTCACATTTGTAGGTAGAGGAATTCTTTCTATAACTTCAATCTTTGCCTTGTCTACTTCCATTCCCACTTGAGAAATCTTATGCGCAAGTACAATGCCTTCTTGGACCATAAAGTGACACTTCTCCTAATTAAGAACAAGATTTGTCTCTTCACATCTTATGAGCACTCTCTCCAAGTTCTTTAGACAGATGTCAAAGGAATCTCCAAACACTGAAAAGTCATCCATAAACACCTCCATGATGTCTTCTAGAAGATCGTCGAAGATGGCAGTCATGCAACGCTGGAATGTCACCGGTGCATTACACATCCCGAAAGGCATTCTTTTGTAAGCAAAAGTACCATAGGGACAAGTAAACATTATATTCTCTTGATCTTCTGGAGCTATGGGGATTTGGAAGTATCCTGACATACCATTGAGGAAACAGTAAAACCGATGCTCTGCCAATCGCTCCAACATCTGATCAATAAACGACAATGGAAAATGATCCTTTCGAGTTGCATTATTCAACCTTCTATAGATAATGTAGACGCGCCACCCTGTAACTGTACTGGTCGGAATTAATTCATTCTTTTCATTTTTCACAACTGTCATTCCTTCCTTCTTCAAAACTACTTGAGTTGGGCTCAACTATGTACTGTCGGAGATGGGATAGATGATACCCGCATCCAAAAGTTTTACCACTTCAGCCTTGACAACTTCATTCATATTTAGATTTAATCTTCTTTGGGGTTGGATCACAAATTTATAGTTGTCTTCCATTAATATTTTATGAGTGCAAAATGACGGGTTTATTCTTTTTATATCAGAGATCTTCCAAGAAATGGTAGATTTATGCTTCTTTAGCATGCTCACAAACTTGTCCTTCTAATCTGGAGAAAGATTTGAAGCCACAATCACCGGGATCTCTGACCCTTCCATTAGAAAGGTGTATTCCAAATGTGCCAGTAAAGTTTTAAGCTCTAACTCAAGTAATTCCTTAATCGATGATCGTAATCTACTTTCCTTCAATCTATTAATTTCCTCAAAATCGTTCGATGCTTGTTCAAGATTATTCTCCACCTCTTCCGCTTTTGCATGTGCATCTGAATGGCCTTCAACAACAACCACATCCTCTATCTCACAAATTTCCTATACTAAAGTTGACACAACGAACGAGAAAAGTTCTTGTCTTTATTCATGATAGGATGAGTCGAACTGAGCAATGACCCTCTCTAAACTTTCTTCCAAATGATTGCTCATAGATGCCAATGCGGACTTTTCAAACTGATCCAGCACAATATCTAACTCACAACTCTGATCCTGAATTCTGTCCATGCAATCAACAACTGATCCTTCCATGGGGTGGTTGATGGTGAATTGCTCTTGTAGGGAACAAAACGAACTGGACTGTACTGCAAATATCTAAACTTTCTATTCTATATCATCAACCGTTCCTATGATTGTGTCAAATAATTCGGGCATGTTAATCATTCTTCCTGAAATCACGAAAAAGAAACAAATGAGAATGATGAAAGAATAAGAAAGTGTGAAATAGAATAAATGGTGAATAGTTAAAATATCAAAGTCCAAAGTGTTTCTAAAACATCTATTCCCCGGCAACGACACCAAAAACTTGACAAACGCCCTTTTGCGTATGTACCACAAGTTCACGTGTTTGTCAAAGTAATAGTACCCCGGTGAGTGGGTAGTTGAATCCACAGGAAATAGTAATTAAAAACACAAAGATTGCTGTTTAACTAGAATGAAGATGAATCGATAATGATGTGAATAAGAATCAGTGCAAATAGAAATAAGAAAAGAAGAAGGAGGCGCAAATCAAAGATAGGATAGGCAATCGACGATAAATGGGGCATCCGGACATTGCTCACCCTACTACTATTGTTTTATGTGCAAGACCAATCATTATGTTCCATAACTAATGCTTAATGAGTGATAAGTGCTTGTGTGATATGAATGCGAAGCATTCTTTCCTTATGTTGAGCATTACTTTTCTCAGGTTTTTACATTAATATGTGTGTTTTTATGTTACTTTTATGCAGGTATGGTTGTGAGGCTGAGTATGAAGGAAATAGGCCAATGTGGATCATAATGCACCTATTTTGGAGAAGATCTTGCTAAGGTTCAAACGCGAAGACATATGACAGGTGTGAGATGCTAGAGTGTGTGCCAACCTCCTCGCATTCGAGTGAGTACATCCATTTGGAGAGGCACAAAGGCAGTCACACTCGAGCATTCTGTCTTATGCATATAAGAACAGGAGCTCCACCAACATATATATTATTGAAGAAGCAAGTGATTCACGATGGGAATGTGTGCCCGTTTGCATTACCCCGATGAAAATATGGAATTGGGAAGCTATTCAGGTTAAAGACTGTAGCAGAGAGCTGTAGAATGTATTGTAGCAGCAGTGTTCATAGCCGGCCGAGAAATCAGAGAAACAGAGAATCCACACGGGCGTGTGGAAATTATCCATGCCCGTGTGGAAATTCCGCACGGGAGCGTGTAGCGTCCACGCCCTTGGAGTTGCCCGATTCCAGCCCTATTTAAAGCCGATTCAGCCCTGATTTTGGTATTCTTTTCTCCATCTTTTCCCCAACTTGAGAGAGGGCTTCGGCGAGGGTTTTGAGGGGTATTGGCCAAGGTTTTGGAGAGGTTCTATGGCTCCGACATCGTCATTCCTGAGGAAGAAGGTTGGTAGGGGAGCTTCCGTCGAGGCGTATCCTATACCGGACGAAGGAATCTTTGGACGACGAGTAAAGGACTTTCCACAAGACCATCGACATGACCATCAAGGGGGTTTCTTTATGGATTCATTGCTTTTACATTCGATTTCTTTGATTGTACTTAGCTCCATGGAGAGCTAAACCCCTAGTGGGTACTTGGGTGATTGTGAACCCTAGGATGTATTCATTTCATTGAACTTCTTTATTATGCTTTCAATAAATTGATGTTTATTGTGAGTTCCAACCTTGGATGCTTGATTGTATGAACATTTCCCCTAGAGTGACACTAGGGTTGAGAGTTCTTGTTGGTAACCTTGTGAGTGAGTGACACACCACGAGCGTTACACAAAGCTAGGTTGGAGAGGGTTGAGAGGGTGAGTTGAGAGGTACAGGAGCATCCCCTTTCCCCTCCGACGTGATAGATTCTATCTCCGTTCCTCGAGTTCTTTGCGGCCATAATAGAGTGAATGGTCTAAGGGATGAACCTCCGTTGGGGCCTAGTTGCGCGTGCAATGGAGTGAAGCGTTGAGGTGATCTTAGTATCTAGGGCTTAATTGTGGCTAGGGACCTTCCGCCTGGACCAAAGGGTTAGGTCCGAATCTAGGAAGAGATTTATCACTTGGAATCCCTAGAGCTCATTGCAACTCTATGCGAGTGCGAGGTGTTGAGATTGTTCGATTTCTCCTCCGAGACATGTATAGAGTTAGGCATAGTTGACCTTAGATTTGGGACTATGTATGTAAGGATTTCCACGACTCACCATTGCATTGATTAGGAAGTATAATAGAGAGTTCTTGCACTTGAAGCGATTATCCTAGGTGAAGCATCATCCGAGTACCCCATCTTTATCGATTGCCTTGCCTCCTTACTTTCGCTCTCTTACTTGTTGCTTTTAATTTCTGAGAATTGAATCATTACCACACTTATCATTTTTCATACTCCACATAGCTAAGAATCGAATTAAGTGTCTTTACTCCCTACTCCCTGTGGATTCGACCCCGCTCACCCGGGATTATTACTTTGACAAACCCGTGCACTTGCGGGATATATGCAAGGGGACCAATCATTATGTTCCATAACTAATGCTTAATGAGTCATGGAGATCCTTAAACACATGGTCCCAAAACTTGAGATAAACAGTGACAAACCCTATACTATGCCCCAGTGGAGAAATCTCCAAGTCTCGACACCTCACACTTTGCTAGGTTGCTTTAGGCTCTAGGGATTCCAAGTGATAAACCCTATTCCCTAAAATAGATCTAACCCTTTGGTCCAGGTGAAAGACCCCTAGTCACAATTAAGCCCCAGATACTGAGGATCACTTCAACGCTTCACTCTATTGCTTGTGCAACGAAGGCCCAGCGGAGTTCATCTCTTAGCACTTTACTCTATTGTGACCGTAAAGAACTCTTGAAACGTGGAGGTAAGATAAATCACGCCAAAAGGGAAAGGAATGCTTCGCTACCCCTCGTCTCACCCTCTCAACCCTCTCCAATTTGGTATTGTCTAACCATCATGGTGTGTCACTCATCCACAAGAATTACCAAAATGGATTCTCAACCCTAGTGTCACTCTAAGGGAAAATCAACTCAGTAAGCATTCAAGATTAGAACTCAATTAAAAGATCAATTAAAGGAAGCATAATAAAAGGTCAAAGAGATAACATCACCCTAGGGTTTACAAGTCCAAGTACCTACTAGGGGTTTAGCTGTCCATGGAGCAAAATACAATCAATAATGAAATCAAAAGTAAAAATATTAAATCCATGAATAAAACACCTTGGTGTTTGTGTCGATGGTCATGTGGAGTGGCAGCGTCTTCTCCAAAGGTCCCCTCATCAAGCCTAGGGTATACCTCGCAGGATCGGTGCCGATGAAAACTTCCCCAATAACTCTCTTATGAAGGAAACTCGATGTCAAAGGCTGTAAACCCCTCCAAAACCTAGCTGAAGCCTCTCCAAACCGCAGCCGTGAGTGCCTCCAAAGGTTGAGAAAAGATAGCCAAAAGATGGAAAAGAGGATTCTGAAATTGGGCTGAAATCGAGACTTAAATAGGGCTAGAATCGGGTATCTTCACGGGCATATGGAATTTCCACACGCCCTTGTGAATCTGCAGAAAATTGATTTTATGGGGCCTATGAACAGTAAATTACTGTAGTGATTTACTACAGTTAATTACTGTAGTGATTTACTACAGTAACCTACTAAAGTACTTTGCCAAAATACTCCCGAATCCACACTTTTCATCGAGGCAACATAAATGGGCGCATGTCTACGATGTAGATTTTGTTGCATCTTCAAATAAAAGCACATTAGACGATAATCTTGCTAGCTTTACACTAATCGGAACACATGAGTGTGATTGCCTTTGTGCCCCTCCAATTTGCATATTTCCTTGAACAACACGGAGGTTGGCACACACTCACATGTCTTTAAGCACAACTTGTGTCTTCACGTTTGTTCACTCCAAGATTTCATCAACTAAGTGCACTCACAATCTTCTTTGGCTTCTTTCTTCTATATTTGTCTCCATAACTCTACATGCACAAAAGAACACAAATACACATGTATTAGAGATAAAATCTGAGAAAAGTAATGCTCATCGTAAGAAAAGAATACTTTATATTACTAATACACAAGAACTTATAAGCATCAGAGGACATTCTCAGATTATGCAAGACTCGCAGTTCTTGGCACGCAATCTAGTATTGTGCGGCCACCGATTACAGCGAAGAGTTTTGAGCTCAAGCCATGCTTCATCCAGATGTTAAAGCAGTCGACACAGTTTAATGGTTTGGCCTACGAGGATCCAAACAATCATATTGAGAACTTCTTAGAAGTGTGCGACATGCTCAAGATTAATGGTGTTACAGATGATGCTATCAAGTTGAGGGCCTTCCCATTTTCCTTGAAGTGGAGAGCAAAGTAATAGCTACATTCATTACCTAGAGCATCGATCATTACTTGGAGAAGATGGTAGAAGCTTTTCTTACCCAATATTTCCTTCCCAAAAAATCTGTGAAGCTCAGGAATGAAATATCCTCTTTTGTGCAAACAGAATTGGAATCTCTTTTTTGAGATATAGGATAGGTTTAAGGATCTTCTGCGGAAATGTCCTCAACATGGGTTCCCCGAGTAGATGATTATCCATACTTTCAGCAATGGTTTGAACCCAAGCACGAAGTAATTACTTAATGCTACAGCAGGAGGTACCTTAGATAGTAAGACCCCCGAAGAAGCGTAACAGCTCATTGAAGAGATGTCTATGAACATATATCAGTGGAACTCTTGAGACAAGAAGAAGGTACCCGGACTTCATGAGATTAATGCGGTAACATCATTAGCAGTCCAGGTTGAGTCCTTGAGTAAGAAGTTAGACACTCTGACTTCCCTACATTGGCAGCTGTGATGAGTTGTACTGGATGTGGGAGAGGACACGCTTCATCTGATTGCCCGATTGCTATTGGTTGTACATCTTCAGTGGAACAGGTGGATTTTGTAGGCAATACAATGAGAGTTCAAGGAAATCCATAGAGCAATACCTACAATTCGAGGTAGAGGAGTCACCAGAACCTTTCTTAAAGTAATCAAGGGCAATAGAAAGGCCATGGCACCACCGGGTTTCCAACAACAATAGCAAGCTTTGAACATGGAGAATAGAGTTTCAGGGTTGGAGAACTGGATGAATGATTTAGAAAAAGCATTGACCAAGTTCATTCAATCATCGGATATGAGATTCCAATCGGTTGAAGCCACACTTCATAACCATACTGCATCATTGCACAACTTGAAGAATCAAGTCAGTCAAATTGCGAAGTCACTTTCGGAAAGACGTCAAGGGAGTTTGCCTAGCAACACGGAGACATACCCAAGAGAGCATGTGAAGGCGATCACTTTGAGAAGTGGTCGTGAAGTTGAGAGTAGGCTCTCTATCGAGAAGACAATGGTTGAGTCACCCAAGGAAGTAGAGATTGAGGAGAGAGCTAAAGAGAAAGAGGTGGCACCCCCACCTTACAAGCCAAGAATCCCTTATCCTCTAAGGTTGAAGAATGACCAAAATAATGAGCAATACAAGAAGTTCCTAAGTCTATTCAAGCAGTTGCACATCAACATCCCATTTTTAGAGGCGTTGTCTCAAATGCCCAGTTATGCAAAGTTTCTCAAAGATCTCTTAACCAATAAGAGAAAGTTGGAGGAGAGTGCATATGTAATTTTAGATGATTCATGTTCTGCGGTGTTGTAAAAAAATATGCATTTTGGGTGAAGAAAAAGCATTAGCGGATTTAAGGGCTGGCATCAATGTCATGCCTTATACATTCATTCAGAAGCTAGGCTTGGGAGAACCTAGGCCCACTCGGATGACACTTTAATTGGCTTATCGATCAGTTGGACATCCGAGGGCATCATTGAAGATATACTTATGAAGGTTGCTAAGTACATCTTTCCTGTGAACTTTGTGGTGTTAGATGTTGATGAGGATTTCTAGGTTCCATTGATACGTGGGAGGCCATTCTTACACACTTCTAAAGCTATCATTGACATAGACGGTAGGGAGTTAACATTACGAGTTGGTGATGATAAGTTGACAAATTGCCTAGCCGAAGCCATGTGACATTCTCTTGATTTTGATGATACTATTTATTTTCTTGACACCACTGATGAGTTAATCGATAAATATGTGCAGGAAATGATGAGTCCGGACCCATTGGAGGGGTGGCTAGATCAAGAGGTGGAGAATAAAGAAGTTTTATCACTTGGTCTAGAGGACAAGGTATAACCTACCGTGAGAGTCATGAAGAGGATGATTCAAAAGTTTAAGAGATTAAGGATATGTCACAAGAAGCGCCCCAATGCTAGTGGGGATGAGCATTCACGATATAAGGGTGACGAACCCTTGTGTGGTAACAAACTTGATAAATCTCCCTCTACCTTTAAAAAATTGTGTTAATCGTGCTTTCAAGTTGTAGGTAAGAGGGCAACATTCATTCATGAACCTCCGTGAGGTAAAGATAGTTCCGTCAAGCTTAGTAATGCTAAACAAACGCTTCTTAGCAGACAACCCAAGTCTTTACTGTTTTTCTAGATAGTAGTTTAATTTGTCCATGAATAAGAGCTTTAGTGTTGGTGTCTTGATCTTTACATGCTATTATTGTGTTTTTTCATGGATCATTGGTGTTTTTAGTGTGGTTAAATGTGATTGGTAAAGTTTTAGGTCGTCTGAGCATGCTTTTATGAGTCTCTGGTCAAATTTTCAGTGTTTTATGAAGTCTCTGTATATGTATAAGTGTTGTAGAAATTTTTCTGAGTCATCTAGGGAAGACACACGCTGATAAGTGCTTGTGTGATAAGAATGCAAAGTGTTCTTTCCTTATGATGAGCATTATCTTTATCAGGTTTTAGTGGTAATACTTGTGCATTTGTGTTACTTTCATGCATATAGGGTTGTGAAGCTGAATGTTAAATAAAGAAGCCAATGTAGATCATGAATGCACTATTTGGAGGAAATCTTGAGAAGGGTCAAACGCGAAGACATAAGTCGGGTTCAAGATGCGACAATATGTGCCAACCTCCGAGTATTCAAGCTAGCACAATGGTTTGGAGGGGCACAAATTTAGTCACATTCGAGTATCCCAGCTTGTGCATTGATAGTAAGATCTTCACCAATGAGGCTGGTTATTGAAAAATCAAAACGATCTATGATGTACACGTGTGCTCGTTGATGTTACCACGATGAAAACATGGATTTGGGAGTGTTTCGGGACGATACTATAGTAGGCTTTTGTAGAAAATAATGTAGCAAATTATTGTAGCAAGTACTGTTTACAGCTGGCTGAAAAAGAGAATTCTAGAGAATCCATACGGGCGTGTGGAAATTATCCATGCCTGTGCAGAAATTTGACAATGTGCTCTTGCGTATATCCCGCAAGTGCACGGGTTTGTCGAAGTAATAATCCCGGATGAGCAGGTATCGTATCCACCGGGAGTAGGGAATAAAAACACTTAATTCACTTCTTAGCTATGTGAAAGATGAATAGTGATATGTATGACAATGATTCAATTCTCAAAAGTAAAAACAACAAGTAAGAGAGCACAAGTAAAGGAGACGGTAAGACAATCGATAAAAATGGGGTACCCAGACATTGCTCCACCTAGGACAATCATTTCAAGTGCAAGAACCCTCTATTATGCTTCCTAATCAATGCAAGTGAGTCATGGAAATCATAAATTACATAGTCCCAAATCTAAGGTCAACTATGCCTAACTCTATACATGTCCCGGAGGAGAGATTGAATAACCTTTGAACCTCGCACTCGCATAGAATTGCAATAAGTTCTAGGCATTCCAAGTGTTAAATCTCATCCTAATTGTAAACCCAACCCTTTGGTCCAGGCGGAAGGTCCCTAACCACAATTAAGCCCTAGATACTAAGATCACTTCTACGCTTTACTCCGTTGCACCCGCACCTAATCCCCAGCGGAAGGTCATCCCTTACAACATTTACTCTATTGTGGCCGCAAAGAACTCGAGGAACAGAGGTAGAATCTAACACATCGGAGGGGAAATAGGACGCTCTTGTACCTCTCGACTCACCCTCTCAATCCTCTCCAACCTAGCTTTGTCTATCACTCGTGGTGTGTCACTCACTCACAATGTTACCAAGAAGAACTCTCAACCCTAGTGTCACTCTAGGGGAGTATTCACACAATCAATCATTCAAGGTTTGAACTCACAATAAACATCAATTAATTGAAAGTATAATAAAGAGATTCAAAGAAATGAATACATCCTAGGGTTCACAAATACCCAAGTACTCACTAGGGGTTTAGCTCTCCATGGAGCTAAGTACAATTAAAGAAATAGAATGTAAAAGCAATTAATCCATGGAAAACCCCCTCGATAGTTGTGTCGATGGTCTTGTGGAAAGTCCTCTACTCATCGTCTGAAGATCCCCTTGTCCGGTGTAGGATACGCCTCGACGGAAGCTCCCCTACCAACCTTCTTCCAAAGAGATTACGATGTCGAAGCTGTAGAACCTCTCCAAAACCCTAGCCAATACCTCTCAAAACCCTAGCCGAAGCCCTCTCTCAAGTTGGGGAAAAGATGGAGAAAAGAATGCTGAAATCGGGGCTGAATGGGCTTTAAATAGGGCTGGAATCGGGGATCCACACGCCCCTGTAGATGTCCATGTGGATTTTTCACACGGCCATTTGGAAATTCCACACGCCCGTGTGGATTCTCTGTTTTGTAGCTTTCTCGGCCGGCTGTGAACAGTGCTCTACAGTGCTTTTACTACGGTGTTGCTACGGTGCTCGCCTACGAGATCCGGCCTCGAAAATACTTCCCGAATCCATACTTTCATCGAGGTAACGTAAACGGGCACACGTTCACGTCGTGGATCGTTTTGCTTCTTCAATGATGGAAAAGTTGGTGGAGATCTTGTTCTATATGCATAAGTCAGAATGCTTGAGTATGACTGCCCTTGTGCCACTCCAAATGGTTATGCTCACTCAAATACGAGGAGGTTGGCACACACTCTAGCATCTCACACCCGACCTATGTCTTCGCGTTTCAACCTTAGCATGATTTCCTCCAAAATCGGTGCATTATGATCCACATTGGCTTTTTTCCTTCATAATCGGCCTCACAACCCAACCCTCGCATAAAAAGTAACATAAAAAAACACATATTAGTGTAAAAAACCCGAGAAATGTAATGCTTAACATAAGGAAAGAATGCTTCAGCATTCATATCGCACAAAGCACTTATCAAACTCCCCACACTTAAGCTTTTTGCTTGTCCTCAAGCAAAAAAATTAAACATTTTGTGCATAGATGAAGGAAATATTGGAAGTTCTTGGCCTTAGGTTCACCAAAGTATGCAAAGAGAGCATTCTACAAGTAAGGGAAATTTCAACAGTAAACATAGAAAATCGAAGCTCTAGCTAAAAACTTGAATAAAAAAGGACAACAAACCCGAAATCGTGAAAGTGTGTGAGCTCACTCAAGTCAACCCAAAGTATACTCCTCAAGGCTCTAAGTACAAGGGACTTATTTATCTTCAACAATAAAACAACACCAATTTCAAAGACGGTAGTAGCTTCACATGTTCTCCAAGGTAGCCCTTTCCCAAGCGGCCGCTAAGGTGGCTTTCACACTTTCGAGGTGGTAGCTCTTTCTACCGGAGTGGTAGCTTTCACTCATCCTATGAGATAGCTCTTTCTCTCATTAGGGCATAACTAGTATCCGACTTATGAGAGTAGCTTCATACTTCATAGGTGGTAGCTCTTTCCACCCAAAATGCAAAATAAACAAGAAAACTATTTTGTTCCTTCTTTTCAATCTCATTTTTTCATTTTTTTTAACACAAGAAACAACTATAACTAGTCCCTTTAACATCGAACATGAGTTTCCAAAAGAGTTTAAAGAGTGAGTAGTGCAACGAATGTAAATCGGGCAAAAATTCCTAGAAATTCAAATAAAACTAGAGCATGAAGACATTCAATATTGAAAATTCTTCTAAACTCAAGAATGCAATCAATGCAACTAAGGTGAACCGCCATTGGCTATGTGAGCATGTATATCAATCAAGAACAATAGAAAAGATGTGTGCACTATGAAACTTCCCCCCACACTTAAGTTGTACATTATCCCCAATGTACACATGCAAGCTCACTCATAATGTAATATCAATCAAGAATATATGTGGAAGAAGCAATCAAAACAATACTCCCTTGATTCCTAGTGTCGCGTTTGACGAAGCTAACTCCTTGGGAGTAGTGTTCCAACAGGTTGTGAAGCTCACACGGCAAAGTGCCGAAACACTTTGGCCGTGCCCATGACAAAGTCTCAATTCCCAAGATGACAAGACCATCTGCACGCATACACGAGGGGGTTCAGTGAAGCTCAATAAAAACAAAATAACTCGAGTATATAAAAGATAGAACAAGGAATACAACTCGAGATGCAAAATCAAAATGAACTCAGAAGGAGAGTCCTTTCTGAGTGAACAAGTCCAAAATAAAGTGCATAAAAGTAAAGAAATAGAAATAAAATCAAATATCGGTGTCGCGCTCTGGGTCCTCTGCTGCTGTTGGTGGTGAGGTAGTACATGGTAGGTCCACCGGTGCTGGTATAGGTAATGGGGAAGATGCTAGAAATGTCGAAGGGGCCTGAGGAGTCCTCAGTCGCAAGACAAATGATGAGGCGACGTCTAGCTCTAAGATTTGCTGTAGTGCATCAAAACGTGCCATGAACTCTGTATATTGAGTAGCTTGCATGGCCATGATCTCGGCATTCTCTGCTCGGGCCTCAACGACCTCTGTCTGTATCACTCCTAAAGCACTCTCGATCTCCTCAAAGCGATCATGGGCTCGAGATGGCGAAGACATACGTACGGGGGGCGCATTCTTTGCCACTAGGGGTACCTCAGTCTCCATCGGTGCTGGCTGAGGCTCGGGAGCAGGCTGAGATGCCCCGGCCTCATCACCCTCATCCGCAGCTATCTCTGGAGTCGGTAGAACTAAGGCGTAAACCCTGTCCGAACTCTCCGTACCATCCCCATCAATCTCAGTGTTTCCATACCCAAGGTAGCAGGTATAGTCACCTTCTCAGCCACTCTAATTGTGTCTCGTAGACCCATCACCATGATTAGTCTAGTAATGTATGGACCCGAGAAAATGACACATAGCCTGGGATACTATCCTTGAATCTTCAGATTTTCCCTAAAATGTGTCCCAGGTGGACCGGCTCATTCCGTACCATGGAGAATAAATACAGAAGTTCTTGCTTGTTTATGACTCCCGTGCTATCACCGCGATCATTCACTCACCTACTTATGATGGCGTGAAGATATTTGTAACTAGGCCGAGAAAGACATGAAGCCTTAGAAACTCCTGGTTCATATCGCCCCTTATCACATAATATTTTATACACCTCCTCGGGGGATAAACCCGACATGTCAATTGGGAGATTCTCGTACTCCTCAGTCTCAGTATACTCCTCATCATATAAACCAAGTCTAACGGAGAACTGTGCGACACTCATACTATGATGCTGCCCAAAAGCTACGAGGCCCGAATGGCGCCGATGCTATCAAAATGAGCATAAGAGCTGTCGAACTCAAATGAAGTGAGTACCTCCAAAGTGAGTGGGTGGATAGCAGGGTCATGAATATTCAACAACTTGTGTCAACTACTGACCAATAATAGCTTCTCGACCTCATTAGCCATGTCATGTGCTAGTTGCACCGTCCTGAGTGAACTAACATCCAAAATTCGCGTTTGCCAAAACTTAAGCTTTGTTAATTGCTCAAACCGAGCTCGATGTGCAATAAGTGTAAATTCCAAGACTTCTGGCTCAGGGGTAGGCTGTCTAGGACGTTTACCAACTGCTCTCTTCGATCTGGTGGCCATACTTGCATGCATTAGAAAAATAAAATCAATCAGCCTCATTCAGTTTGCAAAAGAATAAAAACACACGGGCGTGCGGAAATTCCACACGCCCGTGCACATTCACGGGGCGGGGGAAAAATGCACGGCCCTTGTAATCATCCTTCCAGCTACACCTCTATCTCACTTCCAGAGCTTATCAAAAGAAAATCATAATCATTCTAGCAAGAAACCGTGTGCATTATCCATTTTAATCGAAAAAAAGTCAACTAGAATCACAGGGAAATTGGTGAGGAGAGAAAACAAGGATTTACCGATGGGTTGAAGCTAAAATCCCTTCAATCTGCACAATACTCAATCAATCACCTCAAAAAAAAAAAAAAGGAAGACATGAGAATGTCGAAAAGTGTTCTTTGAGTGTTTTAGGGTCAACTGAGGAACAGGGTCTAACTGATGTATCGGGAGAGAATACAACGTTTTAATTCCTGGAGAACACCACGGGCATGCGGCGTTCGCCCACGCCCGTGCGCCCTCACGTGAAGGTCTCACAGGGGCAGATGCAAGCCCTTGTGTGCTCTTGGGAACACATTTCACTATCTCTGAACGCTCTCGCACGGGCGTGCAGAAAATACCCACACCCGTGCACCTGCGGGTCAGGGGTAACCGCAAGCCCCTATGGCTTCTCTAGACATCCGGCGTACGGGCGTACGGAAAGTTCACAAGGTGAAGTTCACAAGGTCGCCCACAGGGGCGAGTTCACGCACCTGTGTGCTCTCGGGATAATCTGCCAAACTCTGCGGAAAGTACCCACGGGCGTGCGATATTCGCATGGTCATTAACAGGGGCAGCCGCATGCCCCTGCGCTTTCTCTGGATGAGCTCGCAGTATAAGTCCACGGGCGTGCGGAAATACCACACGCCCGTGCGTTTTCCCTAGATGCCTTAGAAAAACCTATAGGCTCTGCAGGAAATTTCTGAACATGTTTACACACTCAAAGCCTGCCCTATTATGCAAGTTTTACCAGTGAAAAACATGAAATAAAGCTCAAAGGACTTAACTACGCCAAATCCACATGAAAACACACGATGAATACTCAAAACCTCAAATAAAATCACAGCATAAGCATCTAAAAATGAAGACACCAACACTCAACAATTTATTCATGCAAAATACTGCATTATTCGACTAAGAAAAATAGGAAACACTTGGGTTGCCTCCCAAGAAGCGCTTTTTTAGCGTCACTAAGGTTGACGTACCTTGTCTTAACTCACGGGGGCTTATGAAGGAAAAATACTTCCCTGTCATCATTACTAATCTCTCCGCCATAGTATGGTTTCAGCCTGTGTCCATTCACCTTGAATGTGCCCTTCTCCGGATGGGTAATCTCAATAGCTCCATGAGGTGAAACTTCGGTTATTGTATAAGGACCAGACCACCTAGACGTGAGCTTCCGCGGAAATAACCGTAGGCGAGAGTTGAATAGAAATACCTGATCGTCCACTTTGAAGTCCTTCAGAATCTTAATATTCTTGTCATGCCACTTCCGAATTCTCTCCTTGTATATCCTTGTATTCTCATATGCCTTCATCCTCCATTCGGCTAACTCGTTAAGATGTAATATTCGTTGCTCTCCAGATTTGCGCAAGTCAAAATTCATCACCTTGATTACCCAATATGCTTTGTGCTCTAATTCCACCGGCAAATGACAAGATTTTCCATACACTAAATTATAGGGAGTGGTCCCTATTGGGGTTTTGTATGCTGTTCTATGAGCCCAAAGTGTGTTAGTGACTTCCACTTGCCCACTCGTTTGCGGATGGTAGGGAGTAGCAAGATGATGATGTACTCCATAACGCTTAAGAACTTTCGCCAACTGTGTGTTACAAAAATGGGTCTCCTGATCGCTAATGATGATTTTTGGAGTTCCAAATCGAGTAAATAACCTCTTCAAAAACTTCACCACAGTTCTTCCATCATTAGTTGGAAGAGCCTGGGCCTCGACCCACTTGGAAACATAATTAACTGCTACCAGAATATATTGATTGCCATTGGACTTTGGAAATGGTCCCATAAAATCAATTCCCCATACATCAAACACCTCACAGAACTGCATAGGATTCTGAGGCATCTCATCTCTTCGCGATAGGTTTCCAGCCCTTTGACAACTATCACATCATAACACAAACTGATGAACATCATGGAATAAAGTCGGCCAATAAAACCTAGTGGTTAGAACTTTCTCCGCAGTTCGACTTGAGGCATAATGCCCTCCCACTGGGCCTGAATGATAGTGCACAATGATGTTCCAACCTTTCTCCCTAGAAACGCACGTTCGCACCACATGGTCCGCACAAATACGGAACAGGTAGGGATCTTCCCAGAAGTAGTTCTTCAGGTCACTGAAAAACTTCTTCTTTTGTTGAAAACTTAAGCCCTGCTTCAATACCCTTCCTGACAGATAATTCACAAAATCTGTGAACCATGGGGTGTCCTCTGATTCTGATTTCTGTACCGCATATAGATGCTCTTCAGGGAAGAAATCATTGATTTCCTTCCTTGCCGGTTCTTGCCCCTCACAATCTTCTAATCTCGAAAGATGATATGCGACCATATTTTCTGTTCTTTTTTTATCTTTTTATCTCCATATCAAATTCTTGCAACAATAAGATCCGAAATGAATCAATCTCGGCTTTCAAAGTGCCCGCTTTGTTCATGAGATAACGGAGTACCGAATGGTGCAGTGAATCTCTGTGACACTAGATAAGATGAGGTACGGTCTGAATTTATCAAAGGCAAAAACTACTGCTAACAATTCCTTTTCAGTAGTGGTGTAATTCTCTTGTGCGCTTATGAGAGTCTTGCTAGCATAATAGATCGGTTGAAATTGCTTATATGTTCTCTGCCCCAAGACCGCTCCCACTGCATAATCACTAGCATCACACATTACTTCGAAAGGCTCATTCCACTTCAGTGTTGTAAGGATTGGTGCTGGCACTAACCTTTCTTTCAACACATTAAATGCATTCAGACAGTTGTTCCCAAAATCAAAAGGGGTATCCTTCTCCAAGAGTTTAGTCAACGGTTGGGAGATCTTCGAAAAGTCCTTAATGAACCTTCTGTCAAAACCTGCATGTCCCAAGAAACTACATATCCCTTTTACATTTGTAGGTGGAGGAAGCTTTTCGATAATCTCAATCTTTGCCTTATCCACCTCCATACCCGCCTGGGAAATCTTGTGTCCAAGGACAATGCCTTCTTATACCATAAAATGACACTTCTCCCAGTTGAGGACGAGATTCGTTTCTTCACATCTCACTAATACTCTTTCCAAATTCTTTAAGCACACATCGAAAGAGTCCTTGAACACTGAGAAATCATCCATGAAAACTTCCATAATATATTCGAGAAGGTCATCAAAAATGGCCGTCATGCAACGCTGGAATGTTGCAGGGCCGTTACACAACCCGAAGGGCATTCTTCTGTAAGCGAAGGTACCATAAGGGAAAGTAAATGTGGTTTTCTCCTGATCTTCTGGGGCTATTGGGATTTGAAAATATCCCGACATGCCGTCAAGGAAACAGTAGAACTAATGCCCCGTTAGTCGTTCCAACATTTAGTCAATAAATAGAAAAGGAAAGTGATCTTTTCGAGTGGCGTCATTCAGTCTTCTATAGTCAATGCAAACTCGCCATCAAATAAATGTCCTAGTTGGGATCAATTCATTCTTTTCATTCTTTACTCATCGTCATCCCCCTTTTTTTGGAACAACTTGGGTTGGGCTCACCCACTTCATCGTCGGATATGGGGTAGATGATTCCTCGCATCCAAGAGTTTTATTACCTCGACCTTGATAACCTCCTTCATATTCGGGGTTCAAGCTTCGTTGAGGTTGGATAATGATTTGTAGTCATCCTCCATTATAATATTATGAGTGTAGAATGATGGATTTATACCCTTAATGTCCGAGATATTCCATGCAATAGCTGATTTGTGCTTTTTCAACATGCTAACAAGCTTATCCTTCCGATCCACAGACAAATTTGAAGCCACAATCACCGGGAGTTTAGATTCTTCCATCAAGAATGCATATTCCAAATTTGCCGGCAGAGCTTTAAGCTCAAGTTCTGGTGGTTCAACAATTGATGGGCGCAACCTGCTCTCCTTCAACCTATCAATCTCCTTAAAATCATTTGTTTCATGTCCACACTTATTCTCCCCTTCTTCCACACGAGAATTTATTTCTTTACCATCTTCAACGGATATCAACATATCCATTCCACATAATTTCCCTTCAAAAATAGATACTCCCATCGAAAAAAATTTCTTGCTTTTTGTTCATGATACGAGGAATCAAATTGAGCAAGGATTCTCTCAGACTTTTCCTCTAATCGATCACTCATTGGCAGCGACACGGATCTCTCAAATTGCTCTTTCACATTATCTAATTCACATTTCTGCCCTTGAATCACGGCGGTGTACTCTACTTCCACGGTCATTGAATTGTGCACTTTGCTCATGATGGGGGATAACATGGTATATCTTGTACTCGCAAATAATTGAACTTTTGGCTCCATATTTTCAAACATTCCCGTGATAATGTTGAATGACTCAGGCATGTTAATCATTTTTCTATAATCAGAAAAAAAGAATGCTTGACTTTTCCGACCAATCGTTTTTTCCTTGTTCCACGGATTTGGTTAATAGTCTCTTAAGCTCTCTGTTCGTGACTTCCACTTGCCCACTCGTTTGCGGATGGTAGGGAGTAGCAAGATGATGATGTACTCCATAACGCTTAAGAAATTTCGCCTGATGGTAGGGAGTAGCAAGATGATGATGTACTCCATAACGCTTAAGAACTTCCACTTGCTCTCTTAAGCTCTCTGCTCATGTGTTGCTACAGTGCTCTGCTACAGTATCCGGCCTGAAAATACTTCCCGAATCCATACTTTCATCGAGGTAACGCAAACGGGCACACGTTCACGTCGTGGATCGTTTTGCTTCTTCAATGATGGAAAAGTTGGTGGAGATCTTGTTCTATATGCATAAGTCAGAATGCTTGAGTATGACTGCCCTTGTGCCACTCCAAATGGTTATGCTCACTCAAATACGAGGAGGTTGGCACACACTCTAGCATCTCACACCCGACCTATGTCTTCGCGTTTCAACCTTAGCATGATTTCCTCCAAAATCGGTGCATTATGATCCACATTGGCTTCTTTCCTTCATAATCGTCCTCACAACCCTACCTGCATCAAATTAACATTAAAACACACATATTAGTGAAAAAACCTGAGAAAAGTAATGCTTTACATAAGGAAAGAAAGCTTCGCATTCAAATCGCACAAGCACTTATCAAAATTCTACAGGTCCGTGTGGCAGATCCATAGGGGCTTGTGGATGCCCGATTCGAGCCCAATTTAAGCTGCGATTCATCCCCGATTTCAGGATTCTTTTCTCCATTTTTTTCCAAACTTGAGAGAGGGCTACGGCTAGGGTTTTGAGAGGTATTGGCATGATTTTTAGAGAGGTTTTTTGGCTTCGACATCACGCTCCACTTGTAAGAAGGTTATTGAGAAAACTTTCATCGACACCGATCTAGTGAGGTGTGTCCTAGGCCGGATAAGGGGACCTTTGGAGGAGACGAGGCTTCTCTACAAGACCATCATCATGACTATCGAGGGGGCTTCCATGGATTACTTGTTTTTACATTCGATTTCATTATTGATTGTAACTAGCTCCTTGGAGAGCTAGACCCACTAGTGGGTACTTGGATTTGTGAACCCTAGGATGTATTTGTTTCATTAAACCTTCTATTATGCTTTCATTAATTGACATTTTATTTGAGTTCCAATTATGAATGCTTGATTGATTGAATCATCCCTTAGAGTGACAATAGGGTTGAGAGTTCACCTTGGTAACCCTTGTGAGTGAGTGACACACCACGAGAGTTAGACAAAACTAGATTGGAGAGGGTTGAGAGGGTGAGTCGAGAGGTAGCGATGCGTCCCCTTTTCTCTCCATTGTGATTTATCCTACCTCCATTTCCTTGAGTTCTCTGCGGTCATAATAGAGTGAATGGGCTAAGAGATGACCTTCCGATGGGTCTTAGCACCTAGGGCTTAATTGTGACTAGGGATCTCTCACCTGAACCAAAGGGTTTTGTCTATTTCTACAAAGTGGGTTTATCATTGGGGATCCTTAGAACTCCATGCGATTCTATCCAAGTGCAAGATGTTGAGATTGTTCGATTTCTCCTTTGGGACATGGTATAAAGTTAGTCACGGTTGACCTTAGATTTTGGACCGTGTATTGAAGGATTTTCACAGCTCATTAATGCATTAATTGGGAGGCTTAATAGTCAGTTTTGCACTTGAAATGATTATCCTAGGCGGAACAATATTCGAGTACCCCATTTATATCGATTCCCTTATATTTAACTTACTTGTGCTTTTCTCTCTCTTGTTTCTTTTATTCTTGTTTACATTACATCTTGTCAACATAATCATTATTCAGCTTCACTTGGTTAAGAAGCAATTTAAGTATTTTTACTCCCTACTCCCTGTGGATACGATACCTACTCACCTGGGATTTTATTACTCGACAAGCCCGTGTACTTGCGGGATATACTCAAGGGGCGTTGTCACACGCCCGTGTGGAATTTCTATATGGCCATGCGTTTCCATTCAGAGCTCAACTTCTCTATCCCGAGAAGACACAAGGCGTGTGAATGCCCCTGTGAGCGACTTTGTGACGGTCACACGCTCGTAGGTAATTTCCACATGGACGTGTGGATCTTTGCAGAGTTCTCAGACTCTAACCTGAGAAGACACAGGGGTATGTGTCTACCCCTGTGGATGACCTTGTGGATGGCACACGAGCATGGTTAATTTCCACATGCCTGTGTGAAACTCTGCAGAGACTTCTTCTCCATCCTGAGAGCACACAGGGGCGTGTGAGTGCCCATGTGAGTGCCTCCTGTGAGCAACCACACGCCCGTGTGGAATTTCCACAAGGGCCTGTGGAACACTTAGCCAAATTCTTAAGAGAACAGAGAAGCTATTGGGGCATGTGGGTGCCACTATGGATCCCGTACATGGGCGTGGGGAATTTCCACACGGCTGTTTGGATGCATTTAGAGGCAAACAGTGCCGTCCTGAGAGGATAAAGGGGCATGTGGATACCACTCTAAAAATCTCCTGTGAAGTCACATGGGCATGGGTATTTTCCACACGCCCGTGTGGATGTGCAGAACACAGAGAGCCACGACTTTTCTTTACAACCCACTCATGCCTCTTCATTTTGAAACTCCCAAACACCAAAGAACTCATCCTCTTCCTCTTCCCGACTACCTCCATCTATTCAAAGGGTTCTAGAACTATTATCCTGTCATATTCTCAAGGGTTTGGATTTCTATTTTGTTGGTAAGCTCTTTAACTCTTTTACCTTTGCCAATCTTGTATTCGTTTGTTCATGGTGGTATTTTTTTGCTTGAATACCATGATTAGGGTGTTGGTTAGTGTCTATAGGACGAATGTACATGGATTAGAGATGTTTTGTAGTGAGATTTGGGGCTTTGGCAACACTGTTGTTGTGCTTCGAAGATCCACACGGGTGTGTGGAATTTCCACACGACCGTGTGGATTTTTGTAGAATTGTGTTTTAAGCTTTGTTTGATCAATTTCTCTTCAATTTTTACAGATATGGATACCAGATCGAAGAAAGCAGCCGACAAACTCCCTCATGAGACCAGAGTAGCTTGAGTTCACCATACCTAAACATCAAGTATGATTCGAGCGGTTATCAAAGTTAATGTTTGGACAGTCTCGTTTCTCGGACTTAAGTTCTTTGAGAGAGATTTAGTTAGGGGACGAGATGGTAGATGAGGTGGAGGAGTTGTTGTTAGTGGGGAGTTGGAGACGATTATTATCCATCAGATAGCTAGCTATCCATATGCTAACGTTGGAGGTACTTGCATCATTTGAGTTCGACCGATCATACTCCAGATTCTCGAGCATTCACGCTGTGCAATTTAGTGTATTTGGCCAGTACCACAGCATTAGTGTGACACAATTTGTTGTCTGAATTTAACTTTATATTGAGGCCTATATCGACACTGAGAAGTATGAGTAGTTATTGACAGGTTATCCTGGTGGTTTGGCTCCTTAGCGTGCATATTGGATGTTATATGGCCAGGGTCAGTACGAGAGAGTGATCTCCATGGCTACTTGCCTTTCTCGAGCCGCATACCGATCGGTGAGCAAGCGTGTTGATAGTATTGGCATTCTTAGTTGACAGGAGCTGTTATATTTGTATTTTATGGTACAGAGCGAGCCACTTCACTTGGGACATATCATGCCAGAGTACCTGCGTCATCAGGGATAGTATGCCAGGGTTCAAGTTCTCTTCTCAGGCCTCTACATCACTTGACTCATCATGGGATGGGTCTGTTGGACGCTATCAGAGGGGCTGAGAAAATTATTATGTAATCTCCCCTAGGCCTAGAGACCATGCAAGTACATGTTGGGTTGAATTAAGTGAGTTTACACACACTTAAGTGAATAAACTCACTTAAGTAAGTTTACACACACTTACACAATATGAGGTTGTTGTCCTTTTTTATTCAAGTTTTTAGCTAGAGCATTGATGCTTCTTATTTGGTGTTAGAATTCTTCTTTACTTGTAGAATGCCTCTTTTGCATGCTTTTGGTGAACCTAAGCCCAAACACTTATAATTCTCCTTCTTTTATGCTTGAACTTTTTTTATTTTTGCTTGATGACAAGAAAAAGCTTAAGTGTGGGGGAGTTTGATAAGTGCTTTTGTATAAGTAATATGAAGTATTCTTTTTCTTACATTGAGCATCACTTTTATTAGATTTTATCCCTTATTCATGTGTATTTGTGTTCTTTTGTGCATTTAGTTTAGAAGAAAAGGAAGCAAAAGTAGATCATAGATGCAATTGTTGATGAAGTACCTGGATCGAATAAAGATGAAGACACAAGTTGTGCTCAAAGACACATGGGTGTGTGCCAACTTCCATTGTGCTCAAGAGAATACACAAAGTGGTGGGGCACAAAGGCAGTCACACTCATTTGTTCTAACTCGTGCAACATTAGTAAGAGCTCCATCAATGAGATTTCATTGAAGACACCACGTGATCTACCACATGGATGTGTGCCCATTCATGTGGCCTTGATGAAAAGAGTGAATTCAGGAGCATTTTTTGGTGAACTACTGTAGCAGCTCACTATAACAAAATCAATGTAGCAGTTACTGTTCATAGATCGCAAAAAATTAATTTCTAGAAATCCACACGGCCGTGTGGATGCTGAATTCTAGCCTCTATAAATACAGCTTTTTGAGGAGTCTTTTAGAGGCGCTCGCGGCTATGGTTTGGAGAGGCTTTTGCTAGGTTATTGTAGCAGTTCTACGACCTTCAACATCGAGTTCCTTTGGAGGAGAACTATTGAGGGAGCTTTCATTAGCATTGATAAGTGCCTATATATATTATGTTTATACCTACAACTCATGAGCATTCTCGTGCAATTTATACTACCTTTTGATGTCGATTTGTGCATTTGATGTATTTATTTGAATTCAGGACATCGAAAGACTGTATTTGAGAGGACAAACAATTATGGAGCCATTTCGGGAAAAAATAATAAAGAAATGAAGTGCAAATGAACTCCGAGCACAGAACAGGATAAAGAAACAGACTATACAGGCTATGCACCAGCCGCACAGCACAAGTAGAAGACTGTGTGGCTAGTGTGCTGGCCACACAGTGGCCGCATAGTATAGGCAAAAGCCTGTGCGGCCTCGTGTGCGGCCCGCACACCTAGCTGTACAGGTTGGCCAGAAGGTTGTGTGGGCTTGTGTGCGTCCGCACATAGCCCGCACAGACTCGGGTTTTCACTCTTTTTGAGCTGTGTGACCTTGTTTATGCCCGCACAACAGCCCGAACACCTCCACAATTATATATACTCTTTGTTAGGGTTTTGAGAGGGGACTTCACCGCCATCCTCTTCCAAGTACACCTAGCTGGATTCTTCATTAAAGGAGGCCATTTTGGAGAACATTTGAAGAAGAGAAGAAGGGGAGAATCGACGAGAATGTCATGGAGCTTGATGGTGAGATCTAGGTTGCTCTCATTATCACCTTTTAGTCGATATTCAAAGAGGGAGTTCGTTAGTTCTTGTTGTCATGTTTTACATGTATTCTGAGCTTTCTTCTTTTGATATATGAAACTAGATTCCCAAAGCCACCCGGCTTCTTATAAACCTTGGGAGGAGACTTTGTATGGATGACATTTCTTTTTTGTAGTTAAATTTGTGGCTTGTGTTGTTGGTTTTAATCTATCATTATCTTGTTCGTTCTACAATGGATGGATTTTGTAGAATTGATTCTGAATGATACTTGTTTGGTGGGACGCTAGCATGTATTAGGTCTTGTGATGATTAAAGAGGGATTAATTGTATTAATACACCGAAGGTTCTTGGTGTTGGTAGCCTCCCGCGTGATTAGGCAAATTTTAGCTGAGAGCACGCATTAGAATAACCGTAATCAAGACTCCCTACCACCAATGACATTGTAGTGGTATCTTCCGGATGGAGGAACCTGTACTGGATTAGGGCTACTTTATAGAGGTTTCGAGGTAGTCGACATTTGCGTCTAACGGACCAAAATCAAGCCAACCTTATGCTTTAGTCGTACTTGTCATCCGCTGACAACGCCCCTTGCGTGTGACCCACAAGTGCACGGGTTTATTGAAGTAATAAATCCCAGGTGAGTGGGTTATCGTATCCATAGAGAATAATGAATAGAGAACACCAAGATTTGTACTTAACTAGAATGAAGATGAGTGTGTTCATGTCGAAGGTATTGATGATTGGCCGCATCTTCTTCAAAGGTCCCCTTGTCAAACCTAGGGTACACATCGCCGGATCGACGTCGACAAAAGCTCCCCCAAAAGCTCTCTTCCAAAGGAAACACGGTGTCGAAGGCCATCAAACCTCTCCAAAGCCTTGCCAAAGGCTCTCCAAATGCTAGCTGCGGGTGCCTCCAAAGATGGGGAAAGGTGGAAAAAAGATAGGGAAAAGGATGCTGAAATTGGGCTAAATCGCAGCTTTAAAAGGATTGGAATCAGTCATCCACACGGGCGTGGGGAATTTCCACACACCCGTGTGGATTCTCTGGAAATCTCATTTTCAGTCAGCCATAAATAGTACTACTACAGTGTTTTGCTACAGTAATCTACTACAATACCGGCCAGAAACACTCCCGAATCCATGTTTTTTTATCTAGGTGACATAAACGGCACATGTTTACGCCGTAAATCGCGTCGCTTCTTCAATAAATGGCCTCATTAGTGAAGATCTTACTATCGTTGCACAAGTTGGGATACGCATATATGACCGCCTTCGTGCCCCTCCAACTTATTGTAATGGCTTGAATACATGGTGGTTGGCACACATTCACATATCTTAGCGCACCACTTATGTCTTCGCGTTTATTGCTTCCAAAATTCTACCAAATAGTGCGTTTACGATTTACTTTTGGCTTCTTTTCTTAATACCTAGCTTCATAACACTACATGCGCAAAAGAACACAAAAACACATGTATTAGTGCTTAAACCTGATAATACTCATGCTTATCGTAAGGAAAAAATACTTCGCATTCTTAACACACAAGCACTTATCAAACTCCCCCACACTTAAGCTTTTGCTTGTCCTCAAGCAAAAGTAAGACATTGAAGTATAGAAGAAGGAAATATTGAAAGTGCTTGGCCTTAGGTTCACCAAAGCATGCAAGGAGAGCATCCTACAAGTAAGGGAAGTTTCAACATTAAATATGAAAAATCAATGCTCTAGCTAAAAACTCAAATTAAAAAGACAACAAACCCGAGATCGTATAAGTGTGTGTAAACTCACTCAAGTAAACCCAACGTATACTCCTCAATGCTCCAAGTATAAGGGACTTATTTAACTACAAAGCGTAACCAAACAAAAAGATGGTAGTAGCTTCACACATCCTCTAAGGTAGCCTTTTCCGAAGTGGCCGCTAAGGTGACTTTCACACTTTCGAGGTGGTAGCTCTTTCTACCGGGGTGGTAGCTTTCACTCATCCCATGAGATAGCTCTTTCTCTTATTAGGGCATAACTAGTATTTGACTTATGAGAGTAGCCTCAAGCTTCATAGGTGGTACTCTTTCCACCCAAAATGCACAACTAAACAATATATATATTTTTTCTTCTTTTTCTTTTTCTGTTTTTTTTGCAAAATAGAAACATAAACAAAACTACTTAGTCCCTTAAACATCGAACATGAGTTTCCAAAAGAGTTTCAAGAGTGAGAACATTCAATTTTAAAACATCCCGGGTGAGCAAAAACTTAACAACGGCACCAAAACCTTTTCAATTTTAAAACATGAGTTTTCAAAAGAGTTTCCCAAAATGCAAAGTATCTCTAAACACCTACTCCCCCAGGCAACGGCACCAAAAACTTGACAAGGTCCCCTTGCGTATATCCCTCAAGTGCACGGGTTTGTCTTATTAATAATCCCGGGCGGAAGGTCAATAGTGATAAAAATAATGTGGAGGTAAAATCACTTAATTTGATTCTTATCTATGTGGAAGGTCAATAGTGATAAATGTGACAATGATTCAATTCTCAACAATTAAAAGCAACAAGTAAGAGAGCAAAAGTAAGGAGGAGGTAAGGCAATCGATAAAGATGGGGTACTCGGATGATGCTTCACCTAGGATAATCGCTTCAAGTGCAAGAACTCTCTATTATGCTTCCTAATCAATGCAATGGTGAGTCGTGGAAATCCTTACATACATAGTCCCAAATCTAAGGTCAACTATGTCTAACTCTATTCATGTCCCTGAGGAGAGATTAACAACCTCTCAACCACGCACTCGAATAAAGTTACAATGAGCTCTAGAGATTCCAAGTGATAAATCTCTTCCTAATTATAGACCTAACCCTTTGGTCTAGGCAGAAGGTCCCTAGCCACAATTAAGCCCTAGATACTAAGATCGCCTCAACGCTTCACTCCATTGCACGCGCAACTAGGCCCCAGCGGAGGTTCATCCCTTAGACCATTCACTCTATTATGGCCGCAAAGAACTCGAGGAATAGAGGTAATATCTATCATGTCAGAGGGGAAAGGGGACGCTCCTGTACCTCCCGACTCACCTTCTCAACCCTCTCCAACCTAGCTTTGCCTAACACTCATTTTGTGTCACTCACTCACAAGGTTACCAACAAGAACTCTCAACCCTAGTGTCACTCTAGGGGAAATGTTCATACAATCAAACATTCAAGGTTGGAACTCACAATAAACATCAATTTATTGAAAGCATAATAAAGAAGTTCAATGAAATGAATACATCCTAGGGTTCACAATCACCCAAGTACCCACTAGGGGTTTAGCTCTCCATGGAGCTAAGTACAATCAAAGAAATCGAATGTAAAAGCAATGAATCCATAAAGAAACCCCCTCGATGGTCGTGTCGATGGTCTTGTGGAGAGTCCTCTACTCGTCGCAAGGGATCCTTTGTCCGGCCTAGGATACACCTCGCCGGATCGATGCTGACGAAACCTCTCCCAATAACCTTCTTCCAAATGACGGGCGATGTCGGAGCCGTAGAACCCCTCCAAAGCCCTAGCCAATACCCCTCAAAACCCTAGCCGATGCCCTCTCTCAAGTTGGGGAAAAGATGGAGAAAAAATACAAAAATCGGGACTGATTCGTCTTTAAATAGGGCTGGAATCGGGCGACTACATGGGCGTGGATGCTTCACGTGCCCGTGCTGAATTTCCACACGGGCGTGGGTAATTTCCACACGCCCGTGTGGATTCTCTGAAACTGTCATTTTCGGCCGGCTGTGAACAGTAACTGTTACAGTGTTTGCTACAGTGATTTATTACAATAACCTGTTACAATACTATGCCAAAAATACTCTCGAATCCACTATTCATCGAGGTAACATAAACGGGCACACGTTTATGCCGTGGATCGCTTTGGTTCTTCAATGATGGATAAGTTGATGGAGATCTTGTTCTATGTGCATAAGTCAGAATGCTTGAGTGTGAGTGCCCTTGTGCCCCTCCAAATGGTTGTGCAAACTCAAATACGGGGAGGTTGGCACACACTCTAGCATCTCGCACCCGACTTATATCTTCGCGTTTGAACCTTAGCAAGATTTCCTCCAAAATCGGTGCATTGTGATCCACATTGGCTTCTTTCCTTCATAATTGGTTTCACAACCCTACCTGCATAAAAGTAACATAAAAACACACATATTAATGTAAAAACCGGAGAAAAGTAATGCTCAACATAAGGAAAGAATGCTTCGCATTCATATCACACAAGCACTTATCAAGATCAAAGAAACAATATCATCCTATGGTTTACATGTCCAAGCATCCAATAAGGGTTTAGCTCTCCAAATGGGAAAATACAATCAACAATGAAGTCAAAAGTAAAGAGATGCAATCCATGAATGAAAACTCCCTTGTGTTCATGTCGAAGGTCTTGTGGATTGGTTGTGTTTTCTTCAAAGGTCCCCTCGTCAAACCTAGGGCACACCTCGCCGGATTGACGCTGATGAAAGCTCCCCCAATAGCTCTCTTCCAAAGGAAACACGGTGTAGAAGGTCATCAACCCTCTCCAAAGCCTTGCCAAAGCCTCTCCAAACCCTAGCCATGGGCGCCTCCAAAGATGGGGAAGGTGGAAGAAAAGATAGGGAAAAGGATGCTAAAATCGAGCTGAATCACTGCTTTAAAAGGGTTGGAATCGGGCATCCACACGGGCGTGGGGAATTTCCACATGCCATTGTGGATTCTATGGAAATCTCATTTTTAGCCAGCCGTGAACAGTACTGCTAGAATAAATTATTACAGGATTTTACATCAATAACTTGCTACAGTACCATCTAGAAACACTCCTGAATCCATGTTTTTCATCAAGGTCACATAAACGGGCACATGTTTACACCATAGATTGCGTCGATTCTTCAATAAACGGCCTCATTGGTAAAGATCCTGCTATCATTGTACAAGTTGGGACACGCAAATATGATTGCCTTTGTGCCCTTCAACTCATTGTAATGGCTTGAATACATGGAGGTTGGCACACATTCACGTATCTTGGAGGCCCACTTGTGTCTTCACGTTTGTTGCTTCCAAAATTCCACCAAATAGTGCATTCACGATTTACTTTTGTCTTCTTTTCTTAATACTTAGCTTCACAACCCTACATGCGCAAAAGAACAGAAAATACATGTATTAGCGCTTAAACCTAATAAAAGTCATGCTCATCGTAAGGAAAGAATACTTCACATTCTTAACATACAAGCAGTTATCATTCGTGCTTAGTCTTGTCCAGGGGGAATCCTCGCAAGGGGTCCTACCTTTATAATTGGTTTCTTCACTATTACTTCTGTTCGGGATTGTGTGGTTAGTTTAGTTCAATTTATTTATTTTTCATAATTTCGTAGATCCATATTTGTAAACAACAACCCTGTTTTAATCGATTAAACAATAACCCCCAAAAGGAAGTAATAGTAGATCTCATGCATTTGGAATATGACCTTCTTGTGCTCGCATAAGAGGTTATTACTTGATGACCCGTCCACTTACGGCCGGGGAGTCGCGTGTTAGCTTTTCAGTTTGTTGCACGATGACTCATCAAGTTTTTGGTGCTATTACCGGGGAACATCTGACAAGTTCCCCTTGCGTATATCCCACAAGTGCACGGGTTTGTCGAAGTAATAATCCCGGATGAGCGGGTATCGTATCCCTCATCTTTCTAATTGAAGAAACGAAGCATTATTAACCAGATTAATCGATGGAAAACATGAATTGGCAAAGAAAATGATAAATATGGCTTACCAACGAGATGGAATGAGGAAATGAAGAACCCAGCCGGAAAAACCGCACAAAAAAATCCTACCAAATTGGCGCTATGGAGTCTGGGAGACTCGATGTGAGAATGTTTCCAAAAAGAATAGAGGACGTGAAGAGGGGGGAGAAACTAATCTTCTCTAAAAGAACTCGCGCCCTCATGCTCTGCGCATCCACAAGGGCGTGTGGAAATTGCCCATGCCCGTGCGCCTTATTATAGGAGAGCCACAGGGTGCACGACGCCTCGTGCTCTCTCCGAAAATACCCTTCGACTGACCGCCTCGACACAGGCAGTGGAAAATACCCACGCCCTGCGCCTCGACCCACGTGACGCCCGCACGCCCGTGGCTTCCCTCGAACATCCAAGAAAAATTGCCAGTGTTCTACACCCGTCGCGGAAAATTCCGCACGGGCGTGGACATTCACATGCCCAACTCACAGGGGTAGACGCACGCCCCTGTGTTTTCTCAGGATGGAGAGAACTCCTCTGCAGCAGTTCGCACGAGCGTGTGGAAATTAGCCATGCCCGTGTGGAGCTCATCAGTCGCCCACGTGGGCGCAGTCCACGCCCCCGTGTGCTCTCGCACTAATCCGCCCAACTATGTAGAATTCACACGCCTGCGCGGAAATTACCCACGGGCGGTGATGGGCCTCATGGTCGCTCACGAGGCAGACCCGCACACCCCCGTGCCTTCTCCTCGGATGAGCTCACATACAAAATCCACGCGTGCGGAAATTCCACACGCCCGTGTGTCTTCACTGGATGCCTTAGAAAAACATTCACGCCCTGCAAAAAATTTCTGAACATGTTCATACACTCAGAGACTGCCTAGTATGCACGTTTTACCAGTGAAAAACATGGAATAAAGCTTAAACGACATAACTTCGCCAATTCCACATGAAAACACACGATGAAAATTCAATGCCCACAAGAAAATCTCAGCAAAAGCATCTAAAAATCAAGACACCAACACTCCACAATTTATTCATGCAAAACACTACATTATTCAACTAAGAAAAACAGTAAACACTTGGGTTGCCTCCCAAGAAGTGCTTGTTTAACGTCACTAAGCTTGACGTACCTTGTCGTACCTCACGGGGGTTCATGAATGAAAGTTGCCCTCTTACCTATGGCTTGAAAGCATGATGTGCACAATCTAGTGAAAGTAGATGGTGTATTATCGGGCTTCGGGCCACCTAACAATGATTCATCCAACTTCTTCGGTTCACGTACGTTTCCAACAGACTTGGAGTGTTTCCAGTGGCGTCTCCTAGCCCTCTTCATTTTCCGGAACACCTTCTTCAAGATCCCCGGGGTATATGGTACTTCTTCCGTCGATCCAAGCATCATTACATCTTCATGTCCCTGCTCTTGGTCGAACAAACCTTCATACGGATCCGGATTTAACATTTCCTGCATGTATTCATCTACAATCTCATCAGTAGTGTCTAGAAAGTATAAAGTGTCATCGAAATCAAGAGAATGCCGCATGGCTTCAGCAAGGTGGTATGTGAGCTTGTCATCTCCAACTCTCAATGTTAGCTCTCCGCCGTCCATGTCAATCAAAGCTTTGGAAGTCCGCAAGAATGGTCTCCCAAGTATCAAGGGTACATCCGCATCCTCATCAACATCTAGCACTACAAAGTCAACAGGGAAAAAAATGTAGTTGTCCACCTTGACAAGCACGCCTTCAATGATGCCTCTGGATGTTGATAAGTGCTTTGTACGATATGAATGCGAAGCATTCATTCCTTATGTTGAGCATTACTTTTTCTCAAGTCTTTACATTAATATGTGTGTTTTTATGTTACTTTTTACGCAGTAGGGGTCGTGAGGCCGAGTATGAAGGAAATAGGCCAACGTGGATCATAATGCACTTATTTTGGAGGAGATCTTGCTAAAGTTCAAACGCCAAGACATAGGGACATGTGTGAGATGCTAGAGTGTGTGCCAAACCCCCTCGCATTCGAGTGAGCACATCCATTTGAGGGGCACAAAAGGCGATCACACTCGAGCATTCCGACCTATGCATATAAGAACAAGAACCCCACCAACATGTATATCATTGAAGAAGCAAGTGATTCAAGACGTGAACGTGTGCCCGTTTGCATTACCCCAATGAAAGTATGGAATGGGGAAGTTATTCAGGTCGAAGACTGTAGCAACACAGTAGCAATTATTGTAGCAGCACTGTTCACAGCTTGCCGAGAAATCAGAGAAATAGAGAATCCACATCGGCGTGTGGGAATTATCCACGCCCGTGTGGAAATTCGCGACGGGCGCTGTATCGCATGCCCATGGAGTTGCCTCGATTCCGACTCTATTTAAAGCCGATTCATCCCCGATTTTGGTATTCTTTTCTCCATCTTTTCCCCAACTTGCGTAGAGGGCTTCGCTTAGGGTTTTCGAGGGGCTATTGGTCAAGGTTTTTGGAGAGGTTCTACAGCTCCGACATCGTGATTCCATTAGGAAGAAGGTTGGTAGGGGAGCTTCGATCGAGGCGTATCCTATACCGGACGAAGGAATCCTTGGACGACGAGTATACTTTCCACAAGACCATCGACACGACCATCGAGGGGGTTTCTTTATGGATTCATTGCTTTTACATTTTATTTCTTTGATTGTACTTAGCTCCATGGAGAGCTAAACCCCTAATGGGTACTTGGGTGATTGTGAACCCTAGGATGTATTCGTTTCATTGAACTTCTTTATTATGCTTCCAATAAATTGATGTTTATTATGAGTTCCAACCTTAAATGCTTGATTGTATGAACATTTCCACTAGGGTGACACTAGGGTTGAGAGTTCTTGTTGGTAACCTTGTGAGTGAGTGATACACCACGAGCGTTAGACAAAGCTAGGTTGGAGAGGGTTGAGAGGGTGAGTCGAGAGGTACAGGAGCGTCCCCTTTCCCCTCCGATTTGATAGATTTTACCTCCGTTCCTCGAGTTCTTTGCGGCCATAATAGAGTGAATGGGCTAAGAGATGAACCTCCGCTGGGCATAGTTGCCCGTGCAATGGAGTAAAGCGTTGAGGTGATCTTAGTATATAGGGCTTAATTGTGGCTAGGGACCTTCCGCCTGGACCAAAGGGTTAGGTCTAAATCTAGGAAGAGATTTATCACTTGGAATCCCTAGAGCTCATTGCAACTCTATGCGGTGCGAGGTGTTGAGATTGTTCGATTTCTCCTCTGGGACATGTATAGAGTTAGGCATAGTTAACCTTAGATTTGGGACTATGTATGTAAGGATTTCCACGACTCACCATTGCACTGATTAGGAAGCATAATAGAGAGTTCTTGCACTTGAAGCAATTATCCTAGGTGAAGCATCATCCGAGTACCCCATCTTTATCGATTGCCTTGCCTCCTCCTTACTTTTGCTCTCTTACTTGTTGCTTTTAATTTCTGAGAATTGAATCATTACCACACTTATCATTGTTGATACTCCACATAGTTAAGAATCGAATTAAGTGTCTTTACTCCCTACTCCCCGTGGATTCGACCCCGCCACCCGGGATTATTACTCGACAAAGCCGTGCACTTATGGGATATAAGCAAGGGACCTTGTCAAGTTTTTTGGTGCCGCTTGCCGGGAGCTAGGCGTTTAGAGATACTTTGCACTTTGTTTTCTTAGCTATTTCACCACACATTCTATTTCATATCTTCTTATTCTATCATAGTTCTGATTTTCTTTTTCTTTATTTTTTTGGTGCAGACTCTGTGTTATGAGTCGAGGGAATCCATCAATATTGATTGAAGGAGACCCCGAGCTTGAACGCATAATTCGATAAAAAGGAAAGAACTCAGTAAAAGAACAGACTTAATCCAAACTTTGATTTGGAAGTAGAAGGATCTAAAAAAACACGGCAGTAACAAAATGAGCAACAATGAACACTATCCGATTATGCTGCGACTCTTTCGATGTTGGGGACACAATCGAGTATTGTGCGTCCCCCAATTACAACTTAAAACATCGAGCTAAAGCCGGCATTCATCCATATGCTGCAGTAGTCCGCACAATTCAACGGTTTGGCCGATGAGGATCCAAACAGTCACATAGAGAGCTTCCTCGAGGTGTGTAACATGCTGGAGATAAATGGTGTGACGGATGATGCCATCAAGTTGAGAGCCTTCCCATTTTCCTTAAAGGGGAAAGTAAAGCAGTGGCTACACTCATTACCTAGAGCATCAATCACTACATGGGAGGAGATGGTAGAAGCTTTTTCTAGCCCGTTATTTTCCTCCCGAAAATCAGCAGAAAGCTTAGGAATGAGATCTCATCCTTTGTGCAGCTTGGAATTGGAGTCTCTATTTGAGACATGGGAAAGGTTCAAGGAACTCCCTCGCGAAAGTGTCCGCAACACGGATTCCCGGAGTGGATGATTGTTCAAACCTTCTACAATGGTTTGAACCCCGAGTACAAGGCAACTCTTGGATGTGGTGGCAGGAGGTACCTTTAGGTAGCAAAAACCCCGATGAAGCACGTCAATTGATTGAAGAAATAGGGTTAAATAGCTACCAAAGTGAAACGCTTAGGGAGAAGAAAAAAAGGTGGCCGGTCTCCATGAAATTGATGCGGTAACTTCATTGGCGGCCCAAGTGGAGAGTTTGAGTAAGAAGCTAGATCTTATAGCTTCGAATAGAGTTGCGGCCGTGAACAATTACACCGGGTTGTGGTGGAGGACATGCTCCCTCCGATTGCCCAATCGTCATTGGTGATGTTTCTTCGCTTGAGAATGTTGACTTTGTAGGTAATGGAATGAGACCTCAAAGGGAATCCATACGAAAGAACACCTACAATTCAAAGTTGGAAGAATCATCCCAACTTTTCATGGAGTAATCAAGGACCACGTAAGACCATGGGGCCATCGGGGTTCCAACAACAACAACAAGCCCCTCAAGTGGAAAAACAGAATTTCGTGCTTGGAAACCCTCGAATGATGATTTGGAGAAGCACTTCGCAATCACACCGCCTCCTTGCGAAACCTTGAAAATCAAGTGGGGCAAATTGTGAAATCTCTTTCCGAAAGGCCACATGGAAGTTTACCAAGCAACACGGAAACCAACCCTAGAGAACATGTGAAGGCAATCACTTTGAGAAGTGGTCATGAGGTTGAAGGGAGGCTTCCGAGTGAGATGCCGAAAGAACACGCACCCGAGGTTATAGAGGTTGAGGATGGGGCAAACAAAGAGAAAGAGGTGGCACCCCCACCTTTCAAGCCAAGAATCCCTTATCCCTCTAGATTGAAGAATGACCAAGGGGATGAACAAGATAAGAAGTTCCTGAGTTTGTTCAAGCAACTCCACATCAACATTCCTTTTGTTGAGGCTTTGGCTCAAATGCCTAAGTATGCGAAGTTCCTGAAAGACCTATTGACCAACAAGAGGAAATTAGAGGAGAGTGCTTCAGTGGTGCTTGATGCTTCATGCTCGGCGGTGTTGCAAAAGAACATGACGAACAAGAAGAAGGACCCGAGAAGCTTCATTATTCCATGTAATATCGGCAACTTAGGTGAGGAAATGGCATTGGCGGATTCAGGGGCAAGTATCAACGTTATGCCATATACTTTCTTCCGAAAGCTAGGCTTGGGTGAGCCTAGGCCTACTCGGATGACTTTACAATTGGTGGACCGAATGGTACGACATCCGAGAGGCATCATTGAAGACGTGCTTGTCAAGGTGGACAAGTACATTTTTCCGGTTGACTTTGTAGTACTAGATGTCGATAAGGATGCAGATGTACCCTTGATACTTGGGAGACCGTTCCTGCGACTTCCAAAGCATTGATTGACATAGACGGCGGAGAGCTCACATTGAGAGTCGGAGACGATAAGCTCACTTTACCGCCTTCTGTCGAGGCCATGCGGCAATCTCTCGATTTTGATGACACTTTGTATTTTTCTAGACACTACCGATGAGATTGTTGATGAATATATACAGGAAAATGTTCAACCCGGATCCGTATGAAGGTTTGTTCGACCAAGAGGAAAGCAATGAAGAAGTAATGATGCTTGGTTCGAATGGAGAGGAAACATCTACCCCGGGGATCTTGAAGAAGGTGCTCCGAAAAATGAAGAAAGCTAGGAGACGCCACCGAAAATGCCCCAAGACTGTTGGAGACGTACATGAGCCAAGGAAGTTGGATGAATGATTGCTAGGTGGTCCGAAGCTCCAATAGTACACCCTCTACCCTCAAGAGACTTTCCTCATCATGCTTTTCGAGTTATGGGTAAGAGGGCAACCTTCATTCATGAACTCGTGGAGGTAAGAAAGATACATCAAGCTTACTAACGTTAAACAAGCGCTTCTTGGGTGGCAAACCCTAAGTGTTTCTATCTGTTTCGTACCTTTTAGTTTAGTTTGTTTGCATGAATAAATTGTTAAGTGTTGGTGTTTCAATTTTTGAGTGCTTGTGCTGCGATTTTATTGTTGGTTTTTAAAATAATTCATTATGTGTTTTGTTGTGAATTGGCAAAATCGGAGAAATCGGAGAAAGCAGAGAACAGGAGAATCCACACGTGGCAGTGAGAATTATCCACGCCCGTGTGGAAATTCCACTGCAGTGCGTGTATTGTCCACGCCCGTGGAGTGGCCCCGATTCCACTCTATTTAAAAGCCGATTCAGACCCCGATTTTTGGTATTCTTTTTCTCCATCTTTTTCCCCAACTTGCGAGAGGGCTTTGGCTAGGATTTCGAGGGGTATTGGCCAAGGTTTTGGAGAGCTTATACAGCTCTGACATCGTGATTCCATTATGAAGAAGGTTGGAAGGGGACCTTCGATCGAGGCGTATCCTATACCGGATGAAGGAATCCTTGGACGACGAGTATACTTTCCACAAGACCATCGACACGACCATCGAGGGGGTTTCTTTATGGATTCATTGCTTTTACATTCTATTTCTTTGATTGTACTTAGCTCCATGGAGAGCTAAACCCCTAGTGGGTACTTGGGTGATTGTGAACCCTAGGATGTATTCGTTTCATTGAACTTCTTTATTATGCTTCCAATAAATTGATGTTTATTGTGAGTTCCAACCTTGAATGCTTGATTGTATGAATATTTCCACTAGGGTGACACTAGAGTTGAGAGTTCTTGTTGGTAACCTTGTGAGTGAGTAACACACCACGAGCGTTAGACAAAGCTAGGTTGGAGAGGGTTGAGAGGGTGAGTCGAGAGGTACAGGAGCGTCCCCTTTCCCCTCCGATGTGATAGATTCTACCTCCATTCCTCGAGTTCTTTGCGGTCATAATAGTGTGAATGGGCTAAGAAATGAACCTTCCCTGGGGCATAGTTGCCCGTGCAATGGAGTGAAGCGTTGAGGTGATCTTAGTATATAGGGCTTAATTGTGGCTAGGGACCTTCCGCCTGGACCAAAGGGTTAGGTCTAAATCTAGGAAGAGATTTATCACTTGGAATCCCTAGAGCTCGTTGTAACTTTATTCGAGTGCGAGGTTGAGAGGTTATTTAATCTCTCCTCCAGGACATGAATATAGTTAGGCATAGTTGACCTTAGATTTGGGACTATGTATGTAAGGATTTCCACGACTCACCATTGCACTGATTAGGAAGCATAATAGAGAGTTCTTGCACTTGAAGCAATTATCCTAGGTGAAGCATCATCCGAGTACCCCATCTTTATCGATTGCCTTGCCTCCTCCTCACTTTTGCTCTCTTACTTGTTGCTTTTAATTTCTGAGAATTGAATCATTACCGCACTTATCATTGTTGATACTCCACATAGCTAAGAATCGAATTAAGTGCCTTTACTCCCTAGTCCCTATGGATTTGACCCCGCTCACCCGGGATTATTACTTCGACAAACCCATGCACTTGCGGGATATACGCAAGGGAAACTTGTCAGACCTCAAGGAAACCCATATAGCAATAGCTACAATTCGGGTTGGAAGAATCATCCAAATTTTTCATGGAGAAATCGGGGTCCACAAAAAGGCCATGGGGAGCCCACGGGTGAAAGCATCTAAAATCACTGAAGCATCTAAAATCACTGAAGCATCTAAAATCAACTGAAGCATTTTCCACCAATTTCCTCTTGTTAGTCAACAAGTCTTTCAAGAACTTTCGCATACTTAGGCATTTTGGGCCAATGCCTCAACAAAAAGGAATATTGATGTGGGAGTTGCTTGAACAAACTCGAGAACTTCTTGTACTGTTCATTTCCTTGGCCATTCTTCAATCTAGAGGGATAGGGAATTCTTGGCTTGAAAGGTGGATGTGCCACCTCTTTCTCTTGCTCGATCCCACTCTTCTACCTCTATAACCTCGGGTGCGTGTTCTTTTGGCTTCTCACTCGGAAGCCTACCTTCAACCCTCACGACCACTTCTCAAAGTGATCGCCTCACATGCTCTCTAGGGTTGGTCTCTGTATTTCTCGGCAAGCTTTCATGTGGCCTTTCAGAGAGAGACTTCGCAATTTGCCCCACATGATTTTCAAGGTTATGCAAAGAAGCGGTGTGGTTGCGAAGTGTCACCTCGACTTATTCAAACCTTGTATTTTGCAGTTGTATAAATCTAGCCAAGTGCTTCTCTAAAGTCGATCGTTCGGGTTTCCAAACCCGAGACTCATTTTCACTGAGGGGCTTGTTGTTGTTGTTGTTGGAAACCCGGTGGCCCCATTACCTTTTGTGGAACCTGATTACTCCATGAGAAATTTGGATGATTCTTCCATCCCGAATTGTAGGTATTGCTATATGGGTTTCCTAGAGGTTTGACAAGTTCCCCTTGCGTATATCCCTCAAGTGCACGGGTTTGTCGAAGTAATAATCCCAGGTGAGCGGGGTCGAATCCACAAGGAGTAAGGAGTAAAGACACTTAATTCGATTCTTAGCTATGTGGAGTATCAACAATGATAAGTGTGATAATGATTCAATTCTGAACAATTAAAAGCAACAAGTAAGAGAGCAAAAGTAAGGAGAAGGCAAGGCAATAGATAAAGATGGGGTACTCGGATGATGCTTCACCTAGGAAAATTGTTTCAAGTGCAAGAACTCTCTATTATGCTTCCTAATCAATGCAATGGTGAGTCGTGGAAATCCTTACATACATAGTCCCAAATCTAAGGTCAACTATGCCTAACTATATTCATGTCCTGGAGGAGAGATTAAATAACCTCTCAACCTCGCACTCGAATAAAGTTACAACGAGCTCTAGGGATTCCAAGTGATAAATCGCTTCCTAATTATAGACCTAACCCTTTGGTCCAGGCGGAAGGTCCCTAGCCACAATTAAGCCCTAGATACTAAGATCCCCTCAACACTTCACTCCATTGCACGTGAAACTAAGCCCCAGCGGAGGTTCATCCCTTAGACCATTCACTCTATTATGGCCGCAAAGAACTCAAGGAACGGAGGTAGAATCTATCACGTCCGGAGGAAAGGGGCGCTCCGGTACCTCTCGACTCACCCTCTCAACCCTCTCCAACCTAGCTTTGTCTAACGCTGGTGGTGTGTCACTCACTCACAAGGTTACCAACAAGAACTCTCAACCCTAGTGTCACTCTAGGGGAAATGTTCATACAATCAAGCATTCAAGGTTGGAACTCACAATAAACATCAATTTATTGAAAGCATAATAAAGAGGTTCAAAAGAAAGCGAATACATCCTAGGGTTCACAATCACCCCAAGTACTCACTAGGGGTTTAGCTCTCCATGGAGCTAAGTACAATCAAAAGAAATTGAATGTAAAAAGCAATGAATCCATAAAAGAAACCCCTCGATGGTCATGTCGATGGTCTTGCGGAGAGTCCTCTACTCGTCGTCCAAGGATTCCCTCGTCCTGTATAGGATACGACTCGACGGAAGCTCCCTACCAACCTTCTTACTCAGGAATGATGATGTCAGAGCCATAGAACCTCTCCAAAACCTTGGCCAATACTGCTTAAAACCCTAGCCGAAGCCCTCTCTCAAGTTGGGGAAAAGATGAAGAAAAGAATACCAAAATCGGGGCTGAATCGGATTTAAATAGGGCTGGAATCGGGCAACTCCACGGGCGTGGATGCTACACGCGCCCGTGCGGAATTTCCACACGCCCGTGTGGATTCTCTGTTTCTCTGATTTTTCGGCCGGCTGTGAACAGTGCTGCTACATTACTTGCTACAGTGCTCTGCTACAGTTCAACCTGAATAACTTCCCAATTCCATACTTTCATCGGGGTAACGCAAACGGCCACACGCTCCCGTCGTGAATCACTTGCTTCTTCAATGATATATATGTTGGTGGAGCTCCTGTTCTTATATGCATAAGATGGAATGCTCGAGTGTGACTGCCTTTGTGCCCCTCCAAATGGATGTGCTCACTCAAATGCGAGGAGGTTGGCACACACTCTAGCATATGACACCTGTTCTATGTCTTCGTGTTTGAATCTTATGAAGATCTCCTCCAAAATAGGTGCATTATGATCCACATTGGCCTATTTCCTTCATACTCAGCCTCACAACCATACCAGCATAGAAGTAACATAAAAACACACATATTAATGTAAAAACCTGAGAAAAGTAATGCTCAACATAAGGAAAGAATGCTTCGCATTCATATCACGCAAGCACTAATCAAGGTCTCATGCCATTACTTACAAAATCAACGTTCTCCACCGAAGAACCATCACCAATAGAGATTGGGCAATTGGAGAAAGCATGCCCTCCACCACACCCGTTGCAATTAGTCACAACCGCCACTCTATTTGAAGTTAGAAGATCTAACTTAATACTCAAACTCTGCACTTGAGCCGCCAATGAAGTTACCGCATCTATTTCATGGAGACCGGCCACTTTTTTCTTCTCCCTAGCGTTCCATTGGTAGCTGTTTAACCCTATTTCTTCAATTAACTGCCGAGCCTCATCGGGGGTCTTCCTACCTAAGGTACCTCCTGTTGCCGCATTCAACAGTTGCCTTTTACTTGGGTTCAAACCATTATAAAAAGTTTGAACAATCATCCACTCTGGAAAAACGTGTTGCGGCCACTTTCTCAGGAGCTCCTTGAACCTTTCCCAGGTCTCAATTAGAGACTCCAATTCCAACTAAACAAAGGATGAGATCTTATTCCTAAGCTTTGCAGATTTTCCGGGAGGGAAATAACGGGCAAGAAAAGCTTCTACCATCTCTTCCCATGTGGTAATCGATGCTCTAGGTAATGAGTGTAGCCACTGCTTCGCTCTCCCATTTAGGGAAAATGGGAAGGCTCTCAACTTGATGACATCATCCGTCACTCCATTTATCTTCAGCATATCACACACTTCTAGAATATTCTCTATATGACTGTTTGGATCCTCATCGGCCAAACCGTTGAACTGTGCGGATTGTTGCAACATGTGGATGAATGCTGGCTTCAACTCAAAGTTCTGAGCTGTAATCGGGAGGCGCACAATACTCGATTGTGTCCCCAACACCGAAGGTTTGGCATAACTGGATAATTTTCGCTGTTGCTCATTCTGTTCTGCTGCCATATTTTCAGATCCTTCCACTTAGAAATCAGCTAAATTAGACTGTTCTTGCACTGGATCTTTCCCTTTTTTTCTAAGCGTACATTCAAGCTCAGGATCTCCTTCAACCAATATTGAGGGATTCCCTCGGGTCATAACCTGGAGCTGCACCCAAAAAGAAAGAAAAAGAAATCAGAACGATGATAGAATAAGAAGATAGGAAATAGAATGTATGGTGGAATAGCTAAGAAAATAAAGTGCAAAGTATCTCTAAACGCCTACTCCACGGCAACGGCGCCAAAAACTTGACAAGATCCCCTTGCGTATATTCCGCAAGTGCACGGGTTTGTCGAACTAATAATCACGGATGAGCGGGTATCGAATGCACAGGGAGTAGGGAATAAAAACATTTAATCCGCTTCTTAGCTATGTGAAAAATCAATAGTGATAAGTGTGACAATGATTCAATTCTCACAAGTAAAATCAACAAGTAAGAGAGCACGAGTAAAGGAGAAGGTAAGGCAATCGATAAAGATGGGGTACTCGGATAATGCTCCGCCTAGGACGATCGCTTCAAGTGCAATAACCCTCTATTATGCTTCCTAATCAATGCAATAGTGAGTCATGGAAATCCTTCATTACATAGTCCCAAATCTAAGGTCAACTATGCCTAACTCTATACATGTCCCGGAGGAGAAATCGAACAATCTCAACACCTCGCACTCGCATAGAGTTGCAATGAGCTCTAGGGATTCCAAGTGATAAATCTCTTCCTAATTATAGACTTAACCCTTTGGTCCAGGGGGAAGGTCCCTAACCATGATTAAGCCCTAGATACTAAGATCACCTCAACGCTTCACTCCGTTGTCTCGCAACTAAGCCCTAGCGGAGGGTCATCCCTTAGACCATTCACTCTATTATGGCCGCAAAGAGCTCGAGGAATGGAGGTTGAATCTATCACGTCAGAGGGGAAAGAGGACGCTCCTGTACCTCTCGACTCACCCTCTCAACCCTCTCCTGTAACTCTATTGGGAACTCATGTTCGATGTTAAAGGGACTAGTTAGGTTTATTTTCTTGTTCTAAATTTTCAAAAAAAAAAAATGGAAAATGAAAGAAAGAACAAAATAGTTTTATTGTTTATTTGTGCTTATTGGGTGGAAAGAGCTACCACCTATGTAGTATGAAGCTACTCTCATAAGTCGGATACTAGCTATACCCTAATGAGAGAAAGAGCTATCTCATAGGATGAGTGAAAGCTACCACTCCGGTATAAAGAGCTACCACCTCAAAAGTGTGAAAGCCACCTTAGCCGCCACTTTGGAAAGGGCTACCTTAGAGGATGTGTGAAGCTACTACCATCTTTGAAATTGTTGTCACTTTTGTAGATAAATAAGTCCCTTGTACTTAAAATTTTGAGGAGTATACCTTGGGTTGTTTTGAGTGAGTTCACACATGTACACAATTCCGGGTTTTGTTTCCTTTTTGATTCAAGTTTTTAGCTAGAGCATTGATTTTTCGTATTTAGTGTTGAAATTTCCCTTACTTATAGAATGCTCTCTTTGTATACTTTGGTGAACCTAAGGCCATGCACTTCCAATATCTTCTTCATTGATGTACATAACGTTTTTAATATTTGCTTGAGGACAAGCAAAAGCTTAAGTGTGGGGGAGTTTGAAAAGTGCTTGTGCGATACGAATGCGAAGCGTTCATTCCTTATGCTGAGAATTACTTTTCTTGGGTCTTTACACTACTATGTGTATTTTTATGTTAATTTTATGCAGGTAGGGTTGTGAGGCCGAGTATGAAGGAAATAGGCCAATGTGGATTACAATGCACCGATTTTGGAAATTATCCACACGGGCGTGTGGAAATCATCCACTTTCATTGTAGTATGTACTGTAGCAGCACTGTTCACAGACAGCCGAGAAACCAAGAAACAGAGAATCCACACGGGCGTGTGGAAATTATCCACGCCCTTGTGGAAATTCCGCACGGGCGCGTGGAGCATCCACGGCCGTATATTCGCCCGATTCCAGCCCTATTTAAAGCCGATTCAGCCCTGATTTTAGTATTCTTTTATCCATCTTTTCCCCAACTTGAGAGAGGGCTTCGGCTAGGGTTTCGAGGGGTATTGGCCAAGGTTTTGAAGTAGGTTCTATGTCTCCGACATCATCATTCCTTTGGAAGAAGGTTGGTAGGGGAGCTTCCTTCGAGGCGTATCCTATACCGGACGAGGGAATCCTTGAATGATGAGTAGAGGACTCTCCGCAAGACCATCGACACGACCATCGATTCTTTATGATTCATTGCTTTTACATTCTATTTCTTTGATTGTACTTAGCTCCATGGTGAGCTAAACACCTAGTGGGTACGTGGTATTGTGAACCCTAGGATGTATTCGTTTCTTTGAACCTCTTTATTATGCTTTCAATAAATTGATGTTTATTGTGAGTTCCAACCTTGAATGCTTGATTGTATGAACATTTCCCCTAGAGTGACACTAGGGTTGAGAGTTCTTGTTGGTAACCTTGTGAGTGAGTGACACACCACGAGCGTTAGACAAAGCTAGTTTGGAGAGGGTTGAGAGGGTGAGTCGAGAGGTACAGGAGTGTCCTTTTTCCCCTCTACCATGATAGATTCTATCTCCGTTCCTCGAGTTCTTTGCGGCCATAATAGAGCGAATGGTCTAAGGGATGAACATCCGCTGGGGCTTAGTTGCGCGTGCAACGGAATGAAGCGTTGAGGTGATCTTAGTATCTAGGGCTTAATTGTGGTTAGGGACCTTCCACCTGGACCAAAGGGTTAGGTCTATAATTAGGAAGAGATTTATCACTTGGAATCCCTAGAGCTCATTGCAACTCTATGTGAGTGCGAGGTGTTGAGATTGTTCGATTTCTGCTCCGGGACATGTATAGAGTTAGGCATAGTTGACCTTAGATTTGGGACTATGTGATTAAGGATTTCCACGACTCACCATTGCATTGATGAGGAAGCATAATAGAGGGTTCTTGCACTTGAAACAATTATCCTAGGTGGAGCATTATCCGAGTACCCCATCTTTATCGATTGCCTTACCTCCCTTCTTTAGTTTTGCTTCCTTTCTTGTTGCTTTTATTGTTGAGAATTGAATCATTATCACACTCATTATCATTGATCTTTCACATAGCTAAGAATCGAATTAAGTATTTTTATTCCCAACTCCCTGTGGATTCGATACCCGCTCACCCGGGATTATTACTTCGACAAACCCGTGCACTTGCGAGATATACGCAAGGGGACCTTGTCATTGACCTTAGATTTTGGACCGTGTGCTTAAGGATTTCCACGACTCAGTGAGCATTGATTAGGAAGTATAATAGTTGGTTTTGCACTTGAAACATTAATCCTAGGTGGAGCATCAACATTATCATTGTTCACTTTCATGTGGTTAAGTAGTAATTTAAGTATTTTTACTCCCTAATCCATGTGTATACCATACCCCACTCACCTCAAGGGGTGTTGTCAAGTTTTTGGCTCCGTTGCCATGGAATAGGCATTTTAGAAGCACTTTGCACTTTGCTATTTTAGCTGTTTATCATTCATTCTATTTAACACTTTCTTATTCTTCCATCATTCTCATTTATTTTCTTTTGTCATGTCTTACTCTTTCTTGCAAGGAGCTTAAATGATGTTTGATTCACTCATTGCTCTATATTCACAAGTTGAAGCTCTGAGTAAAAAAATTGATAGAATTGTTACTTCACAACAACAGAGCAATCCATTTTATAGCACATATCATCCAATTGAAGTGGGCAACCCAAACCCATTATGGAATAATGATGGACAACATTGGGGAGCACCTCAAGGTGAATGTCAAAAAGGTGAGCTACTTGGAGAAGATGCAGTTCAGTTGCAAAAAGTATTAGCTAATTTTATTGAAGTGACCGATGCTAGTGTCCAAAGTATCGAGACCACATTTAGATGTTATGAAGCCTCCTTTAAAAACCTTGAGCATCAATTAGGAGGGATACTTGATACACTCTCTAAGGAACAACAAGTATTTGAGCAAGCAATTCAAGTTCCTTTTAGAAATGATGCGGTACTGAATGACAATGAAGAAGTAGGACAGAATGGGTATGATGTTGTAGAGAGTGAGAGGAAGCAAGAAAAACCTTTCTTTTAAAGTTCAAATTGCTTCAATGGACAGTGTCTTCGTGAGCAAGGAATGATGCATGAAGGCTTGGTGAAGAAATATTGCTTTCAAGTTGAAATGGAAGAAGAAGCAAACCCTAAGATAATGGAACAAGCATCTCTCTTTGGGATTGATCAAATCATAAATTGGAAGAAAGAGATTTTGGGTTTGGAAGAAGATATGGATAGGAGATTGAAGCCATCCAATGACCCACCTGTGCTAAGCTTGGACAATTCCCAACCCAAATTGTTCCCTTGGAGGCCAAAGGTAAGATGGTTGGACTCCCCAACAAATATTCTGTCCCGGCAAGTAGATTTTTGGTTTAAAGGAAGTAGCTATGCAATGTCAAGTAGGGAGGAACACACTCTTTTCAAGCCCCCATAAGGTAAGGAAGAGGTACGTCAAGCTAAGTGACATAAAACAAGCACTTCTTGGGAGACAACCCAAGTTTTTAAAGTTTTTCTTGTTTTTAGTTAGTATTTGCATGAATAAGGCTTTGAGTGTTAGTGTCTAGATCTTTTACATGCTTTTGCTGTGCTTTTCTTGTGGATTATTTTTTGTTTTCATGTGCTTAAATGTATACGGCGAATTTGTTGGTCATTTGAGCGAGTTTGTCATGTTTTCCCTGGTATATTTTGCATGATAGGGCAGGCTTTGAGTGTATTGAGATGTTCAAGAATTTTTTGCAGAGCTTGAAGTTTTTCTAAATCATCTAGAGAAAACACAAGGCCGTGTGGAATTTCCACACGGCCATGGGTCTCTACTTTGAGCTCTTCCCGAGAGGACACAGCGGTGTGGACTTGCCCCTGTGAATGACCTTGTGACAGTCACACGCCTGTTGGTACACGGTCGTAGGGAATTTTCGCAATGTCGTGCATCTTCCTATAGAGACTGAGATTTTTCCCGAGAAGACAAAGGGGCGTGGACTCGCCCTTTTGGATGACCCTTTGATAACCACATAGGCGTGGATAATTTTCACACGCCTGTGTGGATCTCTACAGAAGGGCTCTCCTCCATCCCGAGTATACACAGGGGCTTGTGGGTGCCCCTGTGAGCTGGCCCTGTGAATGTCCACGCCCGTGGGGAATTTTCGCACGGGCGTGTGAAACACTTGAAGAATTTCTCTGGTTGGATAGAGAATACACAGGGTCGGCGTCTACCCCTGTGGATGAATTCAGAAGCATAGGGTATCATCCTGAGAAACCGCAGGGTCGTGCGTCTGCCTCTATGGGTCTCTCCTATGGAGTCACATGGGCGTGGGTTATTTCAGCACCTCTGTGTGGATGTACAGAATTCAAAATGGCTGCGTTTTCTCTTTATAAATTTATTTTGCCTTTTCATCTTTTCACTCCCACACATTCTGAGAATGCATCCTTGCACTCTCCCGACCTCTCACCGTCGTTTAAGAGGGTTGTTACTTGAGTTTTCTGGCCATTTTCTATTCTTTCATTCTCATTTCATCGGTAACCTTCTCTTTCTCTTTTCTTCGCCCAATCTTCATTTCTTTTGTAGCACCGGCATCATCGTCACCAGCAGCGACAACAATTTCACTAGCAATTGACATCGACACTTTAGGCGTCTTTACCTTTTTGTTCTTATTTTTCATATTTTATTTTTGCAATTTATTTTGGACTTCTATACTCAAAAAGAATCTTCCTTCTGAGTTTATCTTTTATTTTTATCTCGAGTTGTATTTCATTGCCCTGTCTTTTATATACTCAAGTCATTTTTGTTTATTAAACTTCACCGAAACCACCTTGTGTATGCGTGCAGATGGACTTGTCAGTATGGGAATTGGGAACTAGTCATGGACATGGTCAAGGTGTTTTACACTTGGCTTTGTGTGCTTCACAACCCGTTGGAACTTCACACCCAAGGACATAGCTCCATTAAATGCACCACTAAGAGTCAGGGGAGTAATGTTTCAATTACCCAATCCCACATGTGTCTTAAATTATATTACTTTTATTGTGCTTGAATGTGTACATTGAGGGTAATGTACATCTTTAAGTGTGGGGGGTGGGGGGAGTTCACATTGCACATGTCCGTTACAAAAATTTTGATTGACATACATGCTCACGTAGCCAATGGTGGTTCATCTTATTTGCAATGATTGTATTCTTGAGCTTAGGAGAATTTTAACATTGACTGTTCTCATGCTTTAGTTTGTTCTTAAATTTCTAGTAATTTTTGTCCGATTGACACTTGTCGCACCACTCACTCATGAAGCTCTTTTGGAAACTCAAGTTTGATGTTTAAGGGACTAATTAGTTTTGTTTCTTGTGTTATTTTGCTAAAAAAATGCAAATGCGAAGTAAAAAAAATATATATATATATAGATATATATTGTTTAGTTGTGCATTTGGAGTGGAAAGAGATACCACCTATGAAGTATGGAGCTATTCTCATAAGCGGATACTAGTTATGCCCTAATGAGAGAAAGAGTTATCTCATGGGATGAGTGAAAGCTACCACCCTGGTAGAAAGAGCTACCACCTTGAATGTGTGAAAGCCATCTTAGCGGCCGCTTCAAAAAGGGCTACCTTAGATGATGTGTGAAGCTACTACCATCCTTTTGTTTTGTTATGCTTGTAGATAAATAAGTCCCTTGTACTTAGAACTTTGAGTAGTAAACTTTGGGTTGAATTGAGTGAGTTTACACACACTTATACGATGTCAGGTTTGTTGTCCTTTTTGATTCAAGTTTTCAGCTAGAGCATTGATTTTTCGTATTTAGTGTTGAAAGTTCCCTTTCTTGTAGAATGCTCATGGGCGTGTGGAAATTCCACAAGCCCGTGGGGAAATTACATAGGCCAGTGTGGAAATTCCACAGGGGCATGTGGAACATCCACAGGCCCATGTGGATGCCCGATTCAAGCCTATTTAAAGCCGTTTTTCAGCCTTATTCAACTATTATCAATCTTTTAACTAACTTTCAAAAGGGTGGTGGCTAGGGTTTGGAGAGGTATTGGCATGGGATTTGGAGAGGTTCTATGGCTTCGACATCATGCTCCATTTGGAAAAAGGTTAGTGGGAGAGTTTTCGTCGGCATTGATCCGGCGAGGTGTACCCTAGGCCGGACAAAAAGACCATTGGAAAAGTTGAGACTTCTCCACAAAACCATCGTCACAACTATCTAGGGGGTTTTCTATGGATTACTTGCTTTTACATTCAATTTCTTTGTTGATTGTAACTAGCTCCACGAAGAGCTAAACCCTTAGTGGGTACTTGGATTTGTGACCCTAGGATGTATTTGTTTCATTAAACATTTTATTATGCTTTCATTAATGTATGATTTAATTGAGTTCCAATCTTGAATGTTTGATTGCATGAATACTCCTTTAGAATGACACTAGGGTTGAGAGTTCTTATTGGTAACCCTTGTGAGTGAGTGACACACCACGAGAGTTAGAAAAAGCTAGATTGGAGAGGGTTGAAAGGATGAGTCGAGAGGTAGCGGAGCATCCCCTTTCCCTCCGGTTTGATTTATCCTACCTCCGTTTCTTAAGTTCTTTGTGGTCATGGTAGAGTGAATAGGCTAAGGGATCACCTTCCGCTGGGGCTTAGTTCCAAAGGCAACGCAGTTAAGCGTTGAAGTGATTTTAGCACCTAGGGCTTAATTATGACTAGGGACCTTCCACCTAGACCAAAGGGTTAGGTCTACATCTAGGAAGAAGATTTATCACTTGGAATTCCTAGAACTCATTGCGATTCTGTACGAGTGCAAGGTGTTGACATTGTTCGATTTCTCCTCCCGGATATGTATAGAGTCAGGCATGATTGACCTTAGATTTGGGACAATATATTGAAGGATCTCCATGACTCATTAATGCATTAGTTAGGAAGCATAATAGATGGTTTTGTACTTGAACCAATTGTCCTAGGCGGAACAATAACCGAGTACCCCTTTTATATTGATTGTTTTACCTCCCCTTTACTTGTGCTTCTCTTTCTTGTCTCTTTTATTTTTATTTAAATTACATCTTGTTAACAAAACCATTATTCATTTTTCACATGGTTAAGAAACAATTTAAGTATTTTTATTCCCTACTCCATGTCGATACGATACCCACTCACCTGGGATTTATTACTTCGACACCCGTGCACTTGCGGTTTGCATGCATATTTGGTCATGTCAAAATCCTGTAACACACGGTCCCAAACCTAATGTCAACCATGACTAACCCACACTTTGCCCCCGCCGAAAGGAGTACTCTCGACACCTCACACTGTGTGGGGTTGCAAGAAGCTCTAGGGGCTCTAAGTGATAAATCCTATTCTCTATTATAGATCTAACCATTTGGTCCAGGCGAAAGACCCCTAGTTACAATTATGTCCCACCACTAAGGATTACTTCAACGCTTCACTCTGTTGCTTGCGCAACTAAGCCCTAGCGGAGTTCCTCTATTAGCACTTCACTCTATTATAACCGCAAAGAACTCTTGGAATGCAGAAGTAGGATAAATCACATCGGAAGGGAAAGAGGATATTCTGCTACCTCTTTACCCACCCTCTTGACCCTCTCCAACCTTGCTTTGTGTAACCCTCATGGTATGTCACTCATCCACAAAGATTACCAAGATGTATTGTCAACCCTAGTGTAACTGTAAGGGAAAATTAACTCAACAAGCATTCATGATTGGAACTAAATTAAAAACATCAATTAAAGAAACAAAATAAAAGGTCAATGAAACAAAATCATCCTAAGGTTTACAAGTTCAAGCACCCACTAGGGAATTAGATCTCCATTGAGCAAGATACAATCAATAATGAAATCGAATGTCAAAACATGCAATCTATAAGTAAAACTGCCTTGTAGTCTATATCGATGGTCTTGTGGAGTAGCCTCGTCTTCTCCAGACGTTCCCTCGTCAAGCCTAGGGCACACCTCACCGAATCAATGCTGGCGAAAGCTCCCCTAATAACTATCTTCCAAAGGAATGTGGTGTTGGAGGCCGTAGAACCACTCTAAAAACCTTGCAAAAGGCTCCCTAAACCCTATCCATGAGCGCTTCTAAAGGTGGGGAAAAGATGAGAAAGGGATCCTTCAAAACATTTTAAGTCACGGCTTAAATAGGGTTGTAATTGGGCATCCACACAAGCGTGTGAAATTTCCACACGCCCGTGTGAATCTCTAGGAATTGAATTTTTGCAAGTTGTGAACAATAACTACTACAGTAATTTTGTTATAGTGATTTGCTACAGTAATCTGCTAAATACTTCGCCAAAATGCTCCCGAATCCACACTTTTCATCGAAGCCACATGAATGGGCACACATTCATGCGGTAGGTAACATTGCATCTTCAATAAAATCACATTGACAAAGATCTTGCTAGCATTGCACAAGTCAAAACACATCAGTGTGAATGCCTTTGTGCCCCTCCAAACTATGTATTCGCTTGAGCCCAATAGAGGTTGGAACACGCTCACATGTCTTTGAGCACAACTTGTGTCTTCTCGTTTGTTCACTTAAAGATTTCATCAACCAAATGCATCTACTTTTGGTTCCTTTCTTCTATGCCTGTCTCCACAACCCAAAATGCACGAAAGACACAAATACACATAAATGCTCCATAAGACCATCGATACGAACTACGTGGGGTTTTTTATTGATTGCATGCTTTTACATTTGATTTCATTATTGATTGTATCTTGCTCCATGGAGAGCTAACCCCCTAGTGGGTGCTTGGACTTGTGAACCCAAGGATAATTTTGTTTCATTGACTCTTGTTTTTCTTCTTTAATTAATGTTTTAATTGAGTTCCAATCTTGAATTCTTATTGTATTGATTTTCTCTTAGAGTGACACTAGGGTTGAGAATCTATCTTGGTAATCCTTGTGGATGAGTGACAAACCATGAGGGTTAGACAAAGCATGGTTGGAGAGGGACGAGAAGGTGAGTCGAGAGGTATCAGAATGTCCCCTTTCCCTTCCGATGTGATTTATCCTACCTCCACATTCCAAGAGTTTTTTGTGGTCATGATAGAGTGAAGTGCTAAGAGACAAACTACACTAGGGCTTAGTTACACAAGCAAAAGTAAAGCGTTGAAGTAATCCTTAGTTCTGGGGTTTAATTGTAACTAAGGGTCTTTCACATGGACTAAAGGATTTGATCTATACTAGGGAATATGGTTTATCACTTGGAGTACACAAGACTTCTTGCAAACCCACACAATGTGAGGCATCGAGAGTGTATCTTTCCGCCGGGTATAGTGTGAGGGTTAGTCATGGTTGACCTTAGGTTTGGGATCCTTTATCTTAGGATTTCCATGACTCATTAGACATCAGTTAGGAGGCATAATGAGGAATCTTGCACTTGAAACAATAATCCTAGGGTGAACAATGTCCGGGTACACCATTTTCTATCGATTGTCTCTCCTTATTCCTACTGCGTCTCTTCCTTCTTTTATGTATTTTTATTTGAATTGATCTTGTTCACACAACTCTTGAATCATCTTCCCCATAGTTAGTAGAATTTATAGTGTTTCCGAGAACTATTCTCTGTGGATACAACTACCAACTCACCAAGGTAGTTTATTACTTCGACAACTCGTGCACTTGTGGTACACACACATAAAGGGTGTGTCACCTTCTGGCTATCTTCTGGTGACAATCCTTGTGGAAAAGGAGCACACGTCATCACCAATAGGGAGAGTAGCAAAGCAGGAGTTGTTGTGAAGTTCTAAGCCATCATTGCATTACCATTCAAAGATTCATCAATTCAAGGAGACCACAACCTAGATGCAGTTTTCATTACTTCGCTGGGGATTAGTTACACAAGCAACAGAGTGAAGCATTGAAGTAATCCTTAGTGCTGGGGCTTAATTGTGACTAGGGATCTTTTGCATGAACTAAAGGGTTAGATCTATACTATGAAATAGGGTTTATCACTTGGAGTGCCCATAACTTCTTGCAACCCCACACAATGTGAGACGTTAAGAGTGTCCCTCTCCACCGATGTATAATGTGAGGGTTAGTCACGGATGATCTTAGGTATGGAATCCTATGTCTTAGGATTTCCATGACTCATTCAACATCAATTAGGAGGCATAATGAGGTATCTTGCACTAGAAACAATAATCCTAGGGTTCACAATGTCCAGGTGCCCCATTTTTTATCGATTGCCTCTCCTTATTCCCATTGTGTCTCTTCCTTCTTTTCTATATTTTTATTTGCATGATCTTGTTCACACAACTCTTGAATCATATTCACCATAGTTAGAAGCAATTCTAGTGCTTCTGAACACTATTCCCTATGGATATGACTACCCTTTCACCAAGGTACTTTATTACTTCGACAACCTGTGCACTTTGGTACACACACATAAAGGGTGTGTCACCTTCTGGCCATCTTCCGATGATAATCCTTGTGGGAAACAAGCACACGTCATCACCAAGAGGGAGAGGAGCAAAGGAGAAGGAGTTGGAGTGAAGCACTAAGACATCATTGCATCACCATTCGAAGCTTCATCGATTCAAAGAGATCACGACCTAGAGGGCGTTTCATTACTTCTTTTATGTTTTTGTCTTTCTTGTATGTTGTATAAGTGTCCCTTGTTATGAGGGATTAACTTATTTTGGTGTTTGGATGTGGATGAACCCTAAGGTTTATCTTGTGTAAGAACTTGGGATGTTGTTCTTCATTTAATTTGATGGTTGATTGAGATTCAATCTTTCGTGCTTTGATGCTTACGATTATATTTATGGAGAAATCCATAATTCTATTATGAGTTGTATGGGTAGATGTGGTCTACGCACGCGTACTAGATCTACAAGAGATTAAAAGGGAATTCTTGTGCCGACACGTGCGAGAGATCTGGTGTTGGTAGCCCTCCATTGCTAGGTTTAAGCTGAAAAAGAGTAGGTTTACTCCTATTTAGAGAACTCCTAGAACTTAATGTGATCATTGGTGTGTTGATCCGGAAGAGATTCCGATTGACATTCGCATGGGATCAGGGGTTAGTCACCAAGAGTTTGGTGCTAATCTACTCATGACGTCTCTAGGTCTCAACTATCATCAATGCATTTGTAAACCATCTTAGTTTGGGCCTTATTGACAACCCTAGTTGGATTCCTTATCCAAACACTCCCTTCTCATACTTGATACTCCCATGTTTATTTACATCCATGTGCTAGCTACCTAGCCATAGGATTAGCTTAAGTTAGTTTATTTGTTTTATTTCTTCTTCACTTATGTTAATTTATTGGCTAGAACATTGATGAAAAGTGAGTAATAATACTTCCTTAGATCTGTGGAATACGACCCCTATGTCACACACAGGGTATTACTTGGCGATCAAATACACTTCCGGAAAGCAATCAAGTTTTTGGTGTTGTTGCCAGGGACATTCAAGGAACATTAGGAAAGTTTGTAATCAATTGCTCTAGACATTTTTTGTTTATTTGTACATATTACTCTTTGTACATATTTTTCTTATTTTAATTAACTTTGTTCTTTATATACTCTTTTGTGCAAGTGAGTGGGGTATCGTATCCACAGGGAATAGGGAGTAAAAATACTTAAATTGCTACTTACCCATGTGGAAGTGAACAATGATAATGTTGATAAAATGTAATAAGAAAACAAAGATAAAAAAGAAACACGTATGAAAGGCAAAGGTAAGTGAGAGGTAAGGCAATCGATAGAAGTGGGTTACTCGGCAATGCTCCCCTAGGATTAAAGTTTCAAGTGCGAGCCCAACTATTATATTTCCTAATCAATGATCAATGAGTCATGGAAATTGATAAGTGTCTAAATGTAAATGTTTTCATATATATATCGTATTCACTTTGCATGTATTTTGTGAGGTTTGATGCCCGTTTTACGCTTAATCGTCTACTATTTGCTTTGTAGGGCATAAGGAAGCCATGGAGAACAAAAAGATATCATTTGGGTGAAAAGAGAAGAAAACAGAATTTTCATACTACCCCATACTAC